>NC_057804.1:484851519-485152628 GCF_018294505.1 Triticum aestivum | reverse complement strand
GGGAGCCAGACGGCGCGAAGGACGGCGGCGGGGTCGGGCGAGGCACGGGCAGCGGCGCGGGGCTCGGCGAGCGGTGCTTGGCGGCGGCGGGTGGCTACGGGCCTCGGGGCCCAGATCGGAGCCCGGGCGGGCCTGACGCGGGCCTGGCGGTGGCACGGTGGGAACGGCGGCGGTGGGGACACGTGGCACGACCGGATTGGACGTGTCCGGCTGCGGCCGGACGTGTCCGTCGGCGGAGGGAGGAAGAGGACTAGGGTTAGACCGGGATTTCGGGGGAGAGGGACTAATTTATAGGTAGAGGGAGTTAGGAGAGTCCAAATGAGGAGCGGTTTTCGCCCACACGATCGTGATCGAACGACCAAGAGCATAGAGGGGACTTATATGGGTTTTGGGCCACTTTGGAAGGGGTGTTGGGCTGCAAAGAGAAGGGGGGTTTTACGGTTACCCGGTTAACCGTTGGAGTACCAAACGACCTCCAAATGGCACGAAACTTGACAGGCGGTCTACCGGTGCTATACCAAGGCCACTTGGCAAGACTCGGTCCATTCCGAGAACATTTAGCACCCGCTCACAACGAGAGACAAAAGGGGAACGCCGGAGGACATAGGAGCGCCAGATTGCAAAACGGACAACAGGGAAAATGCTTGGATGCATGAGACGAACACGCATGCGAAATGAAATGCACATGATGACATGATAAAATGCAACACGCAAGCAAATGACATGGAAAAAACGGCGAATAACTGGCAGACACTTGGCGCTTAGGATCCGGGGCGTTACACCAGGTTCGGGCCCTCCCGATGGAGGTAATAGCCTACTTCCTGCTTGATTGATCTTGATGATATGAGTATTACAAGAGTTGATCTACCACGAGATCGTAGAGGCTAAACCCTAGAAGCTAGCCTATGATTATGATTGTTGTTGTCCTACGGACTAAACTCTTCGATTTATATAGACACTGGAGGGGGCTAGGGTTACACAGAGTCAGTTACAGAGAAGGAGATCTACATATCCGAATCGCCAAGCTTGCCTTCCGTGCAAAGGAGTGTCCCATCCGGACACGGGATGAAGTCTTCAGTCTTGTATCTTCATAGTCCAACAGTTCGGCCAAAGTATATAGTTCGGCTGTCCGGATACCCCCTAATCCAGGACTCCCTCAGTATGCAAATTAAAGCCAGACTTCGGCGCTAAGCCAAGAGACACTGTGATTTGTCAAAATATGCAGCTAAAAATCACTAGCACTATCTAATTTTTGCAACTAAAATCACTAGCACTATCTAATTCATGTGCATTTTCGCTACACACTCATCGTACGGGGTGTGCTAGTAGCTATGTGAAATGACGGTAGGCGTGCCAGCAGTCCGCCGTGCAGGCTCACTGGGAAGCAAGCCAGCCCTTTGACCGCCGCCCACCTTGCTCCCACTCCTCCATATTAATAGCGCGTCCGCCTCGCTCCATGAAATGATGGATAGGAATGCCAGAAGTCTGCCACGCAGGCTCACCGGGAAGTGAGACAGCCTTTGACCGCCGCCCGCGTTGCTCCCACTGGTCTGTATTAACGACACGCTCGAGCGGCTGCATCCCCCATCCTCGACACACAAACAATCCTATCTCTCCGCCCGCATCCTCTATGCCGCTCTCAGTCCTCAAAGTGCACTGGAGCACGGCGTGAAAATGGAGACAGAGGTTTCCGTCGCGACCGACTAGGTGGAGAACGAGGCTGCCAACAAACAGAGGCGGATTGAGAAAGAACCACAAGCGACTCCAGCAGGCCTAGACTTTATCAGCAACCTCCCCGATGATATGTTGAGAGTCATCGTATCCCTCCTCCCAATCAAATATGGGGTGAGGACAGCCGCCCTTTCCCGATGGTGGCGCCCCCTATGGCTCCTCACCCCTGTCGACCTCCTCGACGCCACAAGCTCTGCCATGGCTATCGCAAAAGCTTGGATGCATTCTCCCAGATCCTCGACAGTCACCATGGCCCAATCAGAGGCCTTATCATGGGCAAGTTCGGTTCCAATGGCAAGGACCGAGCCAAGCTTGACGAGTGGTTCCAATCCCCCACCATAGATCAGCTCGAGAAGCTCAGTTTTAATGATGGGCATATGCGCTCGCTGCCAACGTCCGCGCTCCGCTTCGCACCCATGCTACGCCTTGCCAAGTTCATGAACTGCCACCCCCCTTAATGACGCGCCCGCTTTTCTTCTACCACGACTGAAGCACCTTGAGCTCGTCGCCATCCGCATCCCAAAGGATGACATGGAGTGCTTGCTCCGCGGCTGTACTGCACTCGAGTTCCTTTGTCTTCAGGTGATGAATTGGTCGAGTACCTTCCACATCACCTCCAGGACTCTCTGTACTATTTATGTGTGTTGCTGGTGCTGCAAAGAGAGATCACAAAAGGTGGACCACAATATGGTCATTGAGGACACACCTTCACTTGAGAGATTACTTGTGGTTGATCAACAAGGTCCAACAAGAATCAATGTCATTTCTGCGCCAAAATTGGCAGTGGTGGGCTACTCGTTTGTCAAATACTACTGCTTTTAGGTACAACAGTCGCCTTATACATCTTTTTCTTGATATCAACATTATTTCTAGTTTTGAAGATGTATGTTCGTCTGTCATCCAGCAAAGCTTCACCGAGATTCTAGGCACAGTGAAGGTATTGGCACTAGAATCTATCGGCCCTAACCTGGACCAAGTTGTTAGTTGTTTGAGATGCTTTTCGTGCCTGAAGAAGCTGTATATCGAGGTGATGTTCCTTTCCTGTTAAATGTTAACCATAAGGGAGTTCAATTTTTTGCACCTTTTCCCAAATTTACAATGACAATGTACTACGATTTCTGAAGGAATTTTAGAGGATTTCAGGACATACACCCCCAACACATATTGGTTGCTTGATTCATATGGTTACAATCCATAAGCATATCTTCTTTGGATTCATCTGTACTAGTTTTCTTAGGGAATTTTTCATCCAATCCAACCTCTTGTGAAGAAGGCTACATGTTTCTAGATTGTAATCAAATGCCCATGTTAATCATGTCAGATCGAAGATGGCACATTGGTGCATTTTACAAATCCTGCAAACCAAATAGGCGTGTGGTAGTGTTCAAAACTGCATGTAGGCACTAACACGTTCTCTTCTTTTACAGATAATAATAGTCCCGGAGGTGGATAATGTTCATAACAACAATCACATCAAATGCCTGGATCTTCATCTCTCAAATATTACTTTGAACTCCTACCGAGGGACCTTACCGGAGATCACATTCGCCAGGTTCTTTCTTGCCAGAACGAAGGTGCTGAGGGTACTAAGGTTGAACACGCATTTAATTAGGAAAGATGAATGGTATGTTGATGAGAGTCGGCAGGTACTGCAGAATGGAAGAGGCTCCAAAAAGGCTAAACTTCGTTTTGGAAGAGCATATGGCAGAGCAATTGGAAGTCATCGTGTTAAATTGAAAGTGCTAGTATTCGACTAGAGGGGGGGGGGGTGAATAGGCGATTTTCATGAAAGTCTTCAAAACATGGGTGTTATGAAGACAAACAATAGAAATGAACCTATTGACATCCAGCGAAAGGTAGACTACACTAGGCAAGCTATTGTCAAGTAAGCAATATAGTGAAAGCACGAAGACTATCAATAGCTGGGTAGTATGGATCAGGATGGAAGATAGTATGAAGCCAAACAGACAACAATCTTCACACAGTGAAGTCAATCAGATCAGACAAGTGGGCAAAGACTTCACGAAGACAAACTGTAAGTAAGGTGAGAGAGGAAAGATAGAACCAGTTTCTCGAAGAGGACAAGTGATTTGTTGGACCAGTTCCAGTTGTTGTGATAACTGTACGTCTGGTTAGGGAGGCTGAGATTCAACTTAGAAGACCGTGTCTTCACCTTATTCCCCTTGAGCTAAGAACACTTAGTCCTCACCCAATCACTCGGTAAGACTTCAAGGGAGACTTCCAAACCTTCATAGACTTCGTTCACCGGCAATCCATAATGACTCTTAGATGCTCTGAACGCGATGCCTAACCGGCTAGAGGATTCACAGTCCTCAAGTGTAATAAGTCTTTAGATCACGCGGACAGAAAGACTTCAGTGATGCCTAACACTCTTTGGCTCTGGGTGTTTTGGGCTTTGTCCTCGCAAGGATTCTCTCTCAAAGGCTTCGGAGGTGGGTTGCTCTCAAACGACAAAAGCCGCATACTAACTATGAGCAGCCACCAATTTATGGTGTAGGGGGTGGGCTATTTATAGCCACTTGGCAACCCGACCTGATTTGTCCAAAATGACCCTGGGTCACTAAGGAACTGACACGTGTCCAACGGTCAGATTTCAAACACATGCGGCAGCTTGACTTGGGCTACAAGTAAAGCTGACTCATCCAGCTCTGGATAAGACTTGCTCTCATTGTCTTCGCTCGAAGACATAGGATTTGGTTGAGCATCACATCAGTCACTCTGATTTTGTTCACTTGGACCCCACTTAGCAGTACAGTGGTTCCTATGACTCAACAAGAAGAAAAGGAAACTACAAAACAACTATGTCTTCGCACTCCATAGTCTTCACGCGATGTCTTCTCCTGTCATAGTCTTCAACGTGAATATCTTCACAGACCACCTTGTCTTCAATGTCTTCACACTTTTTTAGGGGTCATCTCTGGTAGGTAAACCGAATCAATATGGAACTACTACATGTGTTATCCTGCAATTCTCACAAACACTTTAGTCCCTCAACCAAGTTTGTCGTCAATACTCCAAAACCAACTAGGGGTGGCACTAGATGCACTTACAATCTCCCCCTTTTTGGTGATTGATGACAAACTGGTTGAAGTTTTGAACGGGGATAAAAGTATGTGAAAGTTTAGTGTTATGAGTATTGTCTTCAACCATATGACGAGGCTCCCCCCTGAAGATGTGCATATAAATGATTTGCTTTTGAATGCAAATGCACATGGCAGGTTTTGCTTTTGGAGGCCATCTTCAAAGTGTGAAGACAATACATTATGCATATAAGTAAATAACAAAGATAATGATATGCATAATGGAAAATGGATGTCTGCAGAATGACTTCATGCAGAAGTTATTATCGCATCACAGAATAGCAGACCACCATCAAGTTTAAGTGTTACAACTCAGAGAACCAAATGTTTCCAAAGACGAGAGTTGTAAGAACTTGGCAAAATAATGCAGCCACCCATAAGGACCCTCTTGAAGACTATCAACTCATATGCTTCTCCCCCTTTTACCAGTAAGGACCAAAAAGGTTTGAAGACATAGCGCAACTACGCGTTCCTAAAAGGAGCAGGGTCGTTGTTGGAGTTTGGTGGTGCAGAGGGGCCTGGTGCAGAGTCGATATGCTGTGCAGTCACAATTGGTGAAGTGGCATCATCTTCTTCATCGATGACATTCGCAACAACAGTTGCAGCCGAAGATGAATATTCAGAATCTTCAAGTGAGGGAGTATGGCGCCACCTTGCATTAGGTGGAGGCCTGGAGTCAAACTTGAAGCTTTTGGTGAAGCCATCTGCACGAAGATCATCTTCAGAACATAGCAGAGTTAGGCTCTTCCAGGACCGCCGTGCATTCTCATGAGAAACAAAAAAGTTCTTGGTGGCCAAATTACGAATGCGATTGACATCCACCAAGAGACTATGCATTTGACGCTTCAGTCAGTCGTGGTGCTTGTCCTACTTATGATGTAAGGCCACAAGCAGCTCTCGGTCATTGAGGACACGAGAACTCTTCTGAGGCCTTTGAGCAATAGTACTGGCAGTGCCTTCGATATTGGCACGATGAGGCATATGCATATTCTCAGCAAGAGGATAAGCAGGAACAACAACATTTAGAACATGAACTCCTTCTATGGGCTGTGTGAAGCTTTGATGATCATCATTGTGAAGATATATTGTCTCTTTTACAGGCTCGAGGTAGATGGCTTCAACAGATAGATCAACCTCAGGCAAGAAGTCAAGATGGTTGCATGCTGAAGGCAAATAGTTAGCAGTTGAATGAAGCTTGATTAGGCGCATCACTCATGGAGCGTAAAACTTCAGGCCAAATAGATCAATCCCTGATGCAACAAGTTGTTTGATGAAGAAATCCTGGGAGTTGAACTTGATGCCATTGACAATATAGAAAACCAAAGTCTTCATGGCGCCTTCAAGTTTGGCTTCATAAGAATGTACTTTGATTGGCCACAGAGTACGCCTTAGTATATGATAGACTATGCGGGGCAAGTACTCGAGGTCCTGGAGAAAGAATTCCTTGGGATATTCTGCATCTTGAGGCAATGGCTTCATCATGCTGAGCATCTGACTCATATTGGGTTCAGGCTGCTGGAAAATGCTCTGCTGTCCTTCTGTGTGGAGCTGACAACCAGGCTCGTACAATTTACCTGGAGTGGATAGGGAAGTAAGCTCAGTGATGTCCTGAGCTTTAGCTACATGGTGCACATCACCTGTCATCCACTCGAGGATCCATGTCTTCGGATCCCGGTAGTAGCCACGAATGTGAAGAGTAGCATAGAATTGCAGCAGTAGCTCTTCATTCCAGTGCTCTTTGGTTGTGACAAATTCCAGAAGGCTAGCATCACGAAAGCATCTAGAGCTTCTTCAAGACAGGGGAGCCCGACCATAGCTTCACAATCAAGGCGCATGTGAGGGAAGATACTCTCTTGGTTGTAGAGAACACAAGAGTAGTAGGTGCGCTGTTGATGGCTCCAGAAGCGATCTGAAGAGATCCTTGGCTTCGAGTATGGGTTCTTGTCACTGTCAAAGAGGGTGTTATGGGCTCTGAAGCTATTGACACTAAAGGATCCTGGGGCTGTTGCAGCACCTGGAAGTGTTGGCAGTCTCGGCTTAGGCTTCTGTACTTGTGGTCGCTGCTGCACATTATAATCATATTGGGGCCCTAGACCAGTGGGAGGAACCAGGATGGGCCAGCGAGCAGTGACCAACTCCGTATCACGGTTCTAAGCCGTCTCCATAGTGTGAGGCCTTCGGGGTGGAACAACGCCGTCAGTGGGGACCGGCGTGACAGAAGCTTCAGGGTTCACATTGGCTTCAGGCACAACATTGGCTTTAGGTTTCACACGATCTTCAGCCAAGACAGGGTCATTGGCTTCAGCAGTGTTTGTGGCAGCCTAAATGTTCTCAACATCCATTTGGTCAACGACCGGAGGGTCTTGCATGATCACATTCTCCTCGAGAATGACTTGATCAGAGACAGGGGGTGTGGCAACTCTCTCTTCTCTTCTTTCTCTTTCTTCTTCATCGGCTGATGCAGCCGGAATGTCTTTAGTAGCTTTGGCTTCAGACTCAGGAACCATCGCAGAAGGATTCTCTTCAGGGAACACTTGACATGCCACTCAGTTGGATTTTTGTGAATCTTCTTCGGGGATGGTTGACATGGAGACCGATGGCCCGAGGCCTTTGTGAAGCCGTTGAAACACGGGCGACGCCTTTGGCGATGGAGTGGTCTCCATGTAGTCGTCGTCATTCACCATTGGATTGGTGACTTGCGCTGGTGGAGTGCGGGGTGTTGCATCATGAATTGGGGTTTCTTCTTATGGGCGCTCAGCCCATGAATAATCCTGAGCAATTGGCATCAATGACGACCAATGCTGATGTATTCGCTGCTCATCGGAGCAGGTGATGATACAAACTGATGATCGATTTGAGGAAGGACTTCATCATCAACAACATTGTCTTCATGACCA
Source organism: Triticum aestivum (assembly GCF_018294505.1). Lineage (NCBI taxonomy): Eukaryota > Viridiplantae > Streptophyta > Magnoliopsida > Poales > Poaceae > Triticum > Triticum aestivum. The sequence continues at coordinate 485,144,899 of NC_057804.1, read as the reverse complement.
ATGTCTTCAGCTGCGTTGGGGTCAACAACTGGAACTTTCTCTTCTTCATGAGCCTCTGTGGAAGCAGGATGGTGGAGTACAACTCGACGTTCTTGGTTTGTGGCAGTAGGAAGAGCAATAGAGATGGGTGTCGGTGTCAAAACTGGCGGATCTCGGGTAGGGGCTCCCGATTTGTTCGTCTTAGGCTGATGGTAACAGGAAGCAAGGGACACAATGTTTACCCAGGTTCGGGCCCTCTAGATGGAGGTAAAACCCTACTTCCTGCTTGATTAATATTGAAGATATGAGTAGTACAAGAGTAGATCTACCACGAGATCGTAGAGGCTAAACCCTAAGAGCTAGCCTACGATGGTATGATTGTAATTGTGATCGGCCTTCTAAGGACCATCCTCTCTGGTTTATATAGACACCAGAGAGGGCTATGGTTTACATGGAGTTGGTTACAAGGAAGGAAATATAATATTCGGATCGCCAAGCTTGTCTTCCACGCAAAGCAGAGTCCCATCCGGAAACGGGCCGAAGTATTGACTCTTGTATCTTCAAGCTTCAATAGTCCGGACGATGTATATAGTCCGGCTGTCCGGATACCCCCTAATCCAGGACTCCCTCAGTAGCCCCTGAACCAGGCTTCAATGACGATGTGTCCGGCGCGCAGTCTTGTCTTTGGCGTTGCAAGGCGGGTTCCTCCTTCCGAATACTCCAAGGTTATTATCGAACACATAGACCATGTCCGGATATGCAAAATGATCTTCACATACCACCATAGAGAGAATGATACCTCAGCTGACAACTTTTCAGACGACGTGATATGTCATTATGGTCAGGTCATTATTCGAACCGTTTTCCCACAATCAGCCATAGCGCGTATTGCGAGGTGGTTTCCTTGACACGTCTTGACAAAGCAGAGATTGTGTCCCCTTATCATGGGATTCTCATCAATACGGGTATGGGCAATCCTACCGTGCCATCAATCGTGGCGCTTGGGAAGTAAGCGATTCTCAACGGGCAAGTGGGGAGGCGCACCGCTTCCGTTGCCTCTATAAAGGGATAAGAGTTCCCCATTTTTACCTACGCCTTCTTCCTCCTTTGCTCACTCTTGCCCCCTCGAGCTCCAGCGCCCGAGTCCTAATCTTCTCCGCACAGCTAGACATGTCTGGAGCAGGAGGTAAGTGGGTAGCCTCCATCGTGAAGGAGAAGCACATCGCGAATCTTCGGGCAACCGGATACTTGGCCGCAGACATAGCGCACCGGCTACCGGACGACGGGCAGGTTACTCCAACTTTGAGACCCCACGAGAGGGTCGTGTTTCTCGCCCACTTCGTCCGTGGACTGGGGTTTCCACTTCACCCCTTTGTCCGCGGGCTCATGTTCTACTACGGGCTAGATTTCCATGATCTAGCCCCGAACTTTGTCCTCAACATCTCGGCGTTCATCGTCGTATGCGAGGCTTTCCTCCGCATCAAGCATCATTTTGGCTTGTGGCTGCAAATCTTCTGCGTGAAGCTGAAGATCATGAGCGGCCAGCAAGCGGAGTGCGGAGGAGCCATGGTGGGCAAGATGCCCAACGTCACCTGGCTTGAGGGATCCTTTGCGGAAACCATGATGGGGTGGCAGTCGGGGTGGTTCTACATCACCGAGCCGCGTGACGCCAATTGGGCGACGGCCCTCGAGTTTCGATCCGAAACCCCCATGCGGCTCACCTCCTGGGAACAGAAGGGCCTGTCCAGGGGCGAATCTACAGAGCTGACCAAACTCATAAATTGCATCAAGGGCATGAAGGACAAGAACATCAAGCTTGTCAACATGATCTAGGTCATGCTCGTTCGCTGGATTCTGCCGTGATCAAGATTGACTGTCCGGCTCCGATGCCAGAAAGCCCAGCTAATGCTCTCCTGAAATAAATGCTGGTCCCGGCGCCCTACAAGGGGCTGGAGAAGAAGGCCGATAAGAAGGCCCCGGGGATCCGAAAGGGTCTCCGACATAAGGTTGCACCAGAAGCCTCGTTTGAAGACGACAAGGCACACTCCTCCCCCGAAGGGGAAGAAGAAGAAGAAGAAGAAGAAGAGGAGGCCGCCCATCCGGAAAGGACGAGGAGCCTGAGAGGGCGGACCAGGGGACCAGGAGAGGCCCCCGGCACAAGGCCATCATACCCTCGTCGGATGACGACGAGGCAGATTCCTCCCACGGAGGCGGGGGGAAACAAGAAGAAACTCCACCTCCCCGTATTGGGGGGGGGGGGAGAAAAAGAGGAAGGCCGCCCTGGAGGGGGAGGCAGGGACATCCAAGAAGGGAAAGGCGTCCCTTCCGGACTACTCCGCCACCGCTGCCGATAGCGAGGAGGGGTGGCTGCCCAGGAAGAAGCCCCTGGTGCAATCATAAGTATCCGCACTCTATCATAATTTTGCTTCATAGTTTTGTTATAACGCCGAACTTGTATGTAGTCCGGCCAGGGTCCATCCCGAAGCATCGTCTTCAGATGGATCCTTGAGCAATTCGGTGATGAACTCGCTCCCGATGGCCACTACTCCTTAGCCTGTAGATGACACGGAGGTGTTATCCCGAAGGCTCCCAGAGCGGGGGGAGGTGGCTCAGGAGGCGCCCCAAGGCAGCATTCTAGACGTCGCACACGTGGGGTTCAAGATCCCCGCAGATCGTGTTGATGAGAGCCGCAGTAAGCCAGACTCTCAGCCGAACATTGTTCCGGAGGCCTCGATGGTTCTGGACTCAGGCAGGCAGCCCCTCGTTAGGGAGGGAGGGTCGTCTGTGTCGAGGACTTCCGTTGCACCCGAGGCGCCGGATTGTCTGTTGGAAGCGCTTCCCGGTGCTTCCATAGATGAAGAGCACCGTACTCTTATGAGTGCGGTGATTCAGAAGGTTTTGTCCGCCAAGAGCGGACTAACCGAAGCCTGCACCAGCCTCCTGACGGGCTTTGAGGTAAGTAAAAAATGTGTGAAATTACCACCCGATAGGTAGTAGCCCCTGATACTCTGTTTGGTGTTCGGAAGGAAAAACCAAACAGAGGGTCAATTATAATCCGTAGGAGTCTAACAATAAGTTTGAATGTGAATAAGCAGGCCGTGCTGCTTGCCGCTGCGGTCCGTACGGCCGAGATCGCCGGACTAAAACAGGACCTGGAGCAGGCGCAGGGAGAACTCGACCTCACGAGGAGGCAGCTTGAAGAGAGCAAAGGTGAATGATTCCCCTTTCTCATATAATGAAGGATAGATAAAATTGGTTATTCAAACGACGAAGCGTCGTGGTTTGATAATAGAGGCCACCACCGAAGTGGTGTCTCTCAAGAAAGCATTGTCCGAGGCCGAACACAAGGCGGCCTTGGAATTTAAAGAGCGCGAAAAGCAAGATGCGAGAGTGGGAGAGGTACAACAAGAGCTCCAGGATCTCGGCAAGAGGTTCGAGACCGTGGAGCATGAGCTTAAGGCGAAAGAGGGCAAGCTTACGAAGGCCCTTGCAAGTATAAAAGACGCCAAGGCCGAAGCCGAGAAGTCACAAGAGGAGATCCATGAGGCCAAAAAGATAGCGGCGGGTAAGAAATTCTTTATGCAAAGCAAACATGTGGAGGAGGCGTTTCTTTTACTCACCCGAGTCCGGAGCTCTCCAGGGGCATTTGCAGATCTGCCACGCAGCGTATCAGACGCCGCGGAGTTCTACCGTGCTCAGGAGGGGAGCTCAACGGAGAAGCTGTTCTGGTCCCAGTATGCTGGGGCTGAACGTCCAACGCCTCTGAGTGACCAACTGAAGCAGTTGGTCGAACTCCACAGGGCGGTCGAAGTGGCTATGAAGGATTTCATAGTTCGGATGTGGCCTGGTGAGCCCCTGCCCACCAGCTACTTCGGCCTGATCAAGCGGATGGTGAATGCCTGTCCGCGACTGGAAGTCATCAAGCGATCCGTTTGCATTGAGGGTGCCCGCCGGGCCTTTGCCCGTGCGAAGGTGCATTGGGGCAAGCTAGATGCGGAGAAGCTGGTGAAGGACGGGCCGCCGAAGGGCAAGATGCATTGCTATCCGGAGAAGTATTATGATGGCGTTATGAAGGGCGCTTGCCTCGTGGCCGATGAATGTACCAAGGACATAACTTTAGAATGAATTCACTTCTGTCATGTTTGTAATTTAAGGACGAAGTTATTGCGCTATGTAGCGCTTTTGTTATTTAAAATATTACCTTCTGTGCGGTTGTTTATAAAATTCTAAAAGTAGGCCAGTCGTCGGCTTCCGCCCCCATGTAACTTGTACTGGGGTGTTCGTGGAAAACCCGGACACTCTTTATCCAAATGTTTGGTCCCTTAAGGAGGTGTTTGGCGCAGCGAACAAGGCAATCGGACTATGCGGCTTTATAACCTTCACTTAGCCATAGAAGTCTACAATTTTAAATATTGGCAAAGCCCCTAGAATCTGGAAGGCTGAATTAGAGTGCTATATACGCCTAGATCGGACGAAGCCAAATTATCGCCTAAAGCGGAAAAATCTTTAAGGATTTTAAGACCTCTTGAACAGCGACCAGCTCTCGCCACATCATGCCGGTCAGTTTTCGGCTTTCTCTACTGAGGTGCTCGTCCGGAAGAACTGGGACACAATCACAGTAGTTTTCTCTACGCTACCTTAGCCGATATAACGGAACGTAAGGCACCAAAACAAGGGAGCCGGGCTATCCCAACTATAGACCCAAGACACGATTCGGAGCTGATGCATATAATGCTATAAGTTCGAGGTGTCGCACTGTTGAAAGTGTTCGAACTTGTCTTGCCGTATTATGAGGCGCCATAAGAAACCCCTGGCAAACTGAATGTACCAAGGTGTACGGATGCAATATCAAATAGACATTTGTAAGAAAAAATGCTCAAATAAGGATAATAAGTTGACGCTATATATGATCTCCCATTGATGAATAATACGTTTAAGCGTATGTTTACAATGAATGCATTAAGCGGAGATAAATAGGATTATTTGACATATCCTATCCAGGGGCAAGCTACGTACAGATAGATAAAATAGGTATAACGATCGTAAATAGATTCCACCTGGGTATTTCCGTCTGTACGCAAAGCCTGTTGCCTCCTTTGGTTTCTCTCCTATGTTAGTCCGTCAATCCAGCTCTTCTGAAGAGGCTGCACTAAAGCAATATCCTGAAAGGTAAAAGGAAAGGTTATGAAGGTATGAGGCGGTGATACTGCGCTGTTGCCTGAGCCACTGCTTCCCCTCCGCCTGTGCCCATGGTATTTTGAGTGCATAATTATGTACGCGTGGAACGAATGCTGCTTTGATGGGATTTGAGCGGAGGCCGGACTGCTAGTCGCGCTCTTGGCGTGCATGGACTCGCTTGACAGTGCTTGAGGTTGTCGTCGCTGGATTGGTGGTTTGCCGGAGGAGGCCGCATTGTACTTCTGCCGCGAGGGCTGCAGTGTGCTCTTCTGTACGGAGAGAGCGGTCCATGTTTCTGTTGACTGTTATGACCCCAGGCGGGCCTGGCATCTTGAGCCTGAGGTATGCATAGTGTGGTACCGCATTGAATCTAGCGAATGCGGTTCGTCCGAGCAATGCATGGTAACCACTGCGAAAAGGGACAATATCGAAGATTAACTCCTCGCTTCGGAAGTTATCCGGAGGTCCGAAGACCACTTCCAATGTTATAGAGCCCGTATAGCGGGCCTCTACTCTAGGAATTACACCTTTAAAGGTGGTTTTGGTAGGCTTAATCCTTGAAGGGTCGATGCCCATTTTGCGCACTGTGTCCTGATAAAGCAGGTTCAGGCTGCCGCCTAGGTCCATAAGGACTCTTGTGAGGTGGAATCCGTCTATCATTGGGTCTAGAACCAATGCGGCCGAGCCGCCGTGACGGATGCTAGTAGGATGATCCCTATGATCAAAGGTGATCGCACAAGCTGACCATGGGTTGAGTTTGGGGACGACTGGCTCCATCGCGTAGACATCCCGTAGTGCTTGCTTCCATTCCCGCTTGGGGATGTGAGTGGCGTAGATCATGTTGACCATTTTCACCTGGGGGGCAGAGGATTTCTTCTGTCCCCCTGTGTTCGGATGTCGGGGCTCATCGTCATCGTTGCTGTGCAGCCCCTTGTCCTTGTTTTCAGCGTTTATTTTGCCGGCCTGTTTAAATACCCAGCAGTCTCTATTGGTGTGGTTGGCTGGCTTGTCCGTGGTGCCACGAATTTGGCACGAGCGCTCCAGTATACGGTCTAGACTGGACGGTCCCTGATTGTTTCTTTTGAATGGCTTCTTCCGCTGACCGGATTTGGATCCACTGAATCTGGCATTGACTGTCGTGTCCTCGGTGTTGTCGCCGTTGTTCGCCGCTTGTGTCTGTTGCGCCGTAGCTTGCCATTATTGTCACGGACATCTGACATGCCAGAATGTGGCATAGTGCTGCTGCGAGCCAACCAGCTGTCCTCGCCTGTGCAAAAGTGGGTCATTAGTGTCGTGAGAGCTGCCATGGACTTGGGTTTCTCCTGGCCAAGGTGTCGGGTGAGCCACTCGTCGCGGATATTATGCTTGAAGGCCGCCAGGGCTTCGGCGTCCGGACAGTCAACTATTTGGTTCTTTTTAGTTAGGAATCGAGTCCAGAATTTCTTGGCTGATTCTCCGGGCTGTTGAGTGATGTGGCTCAGGTCATCGGCGTCCGGAGGTCGCACATATGTGCCTTGGAAGTTGTCAAGGAATACATCTTCCATGTTTTCCCAACTGCCAATGGAACTTGCGGGGAGGCTGTTAAGCCAGTGCCGGGCGGGTCCATTGAGCTTAAGGGGAAGATACTTGATGGCGTGTAGATCATCTTCGCGGGCCATGTGGATGTGGAGAAGGAAGTCTTCAATCCATACTGCAGGGTTTGTTGTGCCATCGTATGATTCGATGTTTACGGGTTTGAACCCTTCTGGGAATTCATGATCCATCACTTCATCAGTGAAGTAGAGGGGGTGTGCGGTGCCTCTGTGCCGAGCTATGTCACGATGCAGTCCGGCCAAATCAGGCTGGTTGTGTTCGGGCCGGCCGGATTTACTGTTAGTGTATCCGGTATGACGGTCATCGTCATGTGCTGTGGTGCACCCCCTTGATCCGTAGATCGATCTTGGTTGTCCTGCGGTGTTATCCAATCTATCACGCAGGTCCTGAGTATTGCCCCGGGCCATAGTAAACTGGTGTCGGGGTGCAGGCTGATATTTGGGCTGATATGCCATTTTATCCCGACCTCGAGGCGGCCGGTCAGCCATGTGGCGCTCGAGTCCATATTCCTCAGCTGCCAGGACTTCTATCCATCTGTCTGTGAGCATGTCTTGATCAGCTAGAAGCTGTTGCCGATTCTTCTTCAGGCTCCTCGCGGTGGCAATAAGCCAGTGCTTGAAGCGCTCCTTCTCCGCGGGGTCCTCAGGCATGCCGAGCTCGTCGTCGCTGAGGCTAATCTCGTCTTCGGAGGGGGGCATGTAGTTGTCCTCCTCCGGATACCCGTCCGTCGCCTGTTCATCTGGGTTGTCCTGCCCATCTTCTTGTTCGGCCTACTCGTAGGCGGGCTGATTGGGGTTGTATTCATCTTCGGCACCGTCCAGATTGTTTTCGTCTCCGGTGCCGGTATTTCCTTGGAGGGGCTTGGAGCGGCGCTGGCGACACCCATGTTTTTCTTTCTTCTTGGAGGGGTCATCCTCCATTGCCTCATCGCCATTTGTTTCTTTCAGAGTGTCCACCATATATATATCATATGAAGAGGTGCCTGTCCACCGCCCTGTGGGCGGTGGCTCCTATGTGTCTCCTGCATCGTCGTCCATACCATCGATGTCTTCAGGGTCGAAGTCAAGCACGTTGGTTAAATCATCGACCGTGGCAATGAAGTGGGTGGTGGGTGGGCAGCAAATTCCTTCGTCGCCTGTTTCCCACTCAGGCCGGACATAGTTCGGCCTAAAGCCTCCTCACAAAGAGAGATACTTTAATGAGTTCAGCATGTCGCCAAAGGGCGAGTGCTGAAAGATGTCCGCAGTGGTAAACTCCATTACCGGAGCTGTAAGTGCATCTAGCGCCACCCCTAGTTTGGTTTTGGAGTATTGACGACAAACGTGGTTGAGGGATTAATGTGTTTGTGAGAATTGCAGGATAACACAGGTAGTAGTCCCTCCTGGATTCGGTTTACCTACCGGAGATGACCCCTCAAAATGTATGAAGACATTGAAGATAATGGTGGTACATGAAGACATACATACTGAAGACTATGACAGGAGAAGACATTGAGTGAAGACTATGGAGCGCGAAGACCTAGTAGTTTCGTTGTTTCTTTTCTTCTTTGTCGAGTCATAGAAACCACCGCACTCTTAAGTGGGGTCCAAGTGAACAAAGTCAGAGTGACTGAAGTGATGCTCAACCAAAATCCTATGTCTTCGAGCGAAGACAATGTGAGCAAATCTTATCCAAAGTCGGATAAGTCAGCTTTACTTGTAGCCCAAGTCAAGCTCTCGCGTGAGTTTGAAATCTGACCGTTGTGACACGTGTCAGTTCCTTAGTGACCCAGGGTCATTTTGGACAAATCAGGTCGGGTTGCCCAGTGGCTATAAATAGCCCACCCCCTACACCATAAATTGGTGGCTGCTTAGAGTTAGATACGGCTTTTGTCGTTTGAGAGCAACCCACCTCCAAAGCCTTTGAGAGAGAGAATCCTTGCGAGGACAAAGCCCAAACCACCTAGAGCCCAGAGAGTGTTTGGCATCACAGAAGTCTTTCTGTCCGCGTGATCTGAAGACTTGTTACACTTGAGGACTGTGAATCCTCCAGCCGGTTAGGCGTCGCGTTCTGTGCTTCCAAGAGTCATTGTGGATTGCCGGTGAACGAAGTCTGTGAAGGTTTGGAAGTCTACCTTGAAGACTTACCAGAGTGATTGGGCGAGGACTGTGTGTCCTTAGGTCAAGGGAATAAGGTGAAGACTCGGTCTTCTGAGTTCAATCTCAGCCTCCCTAACTAGACGTACAGTTGTCACAGCAACTAGAACTGGTCGAACAAACTACTGTCTCCCTGAAGCTACTGGTTCTATCTCTCACTTCTCTTTACTTATCGTTTGTCTTCGTGAAGTCTTTGCCTGACTGCATAATCTGTTTGACTTCACAGTTTGACTACTTATTCTGATTAGCTTCATACTATCTTCCACCCTGATCCTTACTACCTAGCTGCTAATAGTCTTCGTGCTTTCACTCATTGAATACTTGACTATGGCTTGTCTAGTGTAGTCTACCTTCTGCTGCATACGAATAGTCTTGTTTCTCTTGTTAATCTTCGAAACTCCCATGTTTTGAAGACTTTCATAAAAATCGCCTATTCACCCCCCCTCTAGTCGATAACTAGCAATTTCAATTGGTATCAGAGCAAGGTACTCCCTTGTTCTGTGTGATTCGGTTTAACCACCTGGAGTTTTTAGCTATGTTGACTACAGGATTGAGGAACGTATATTGCCCCACCTTTGATGGTCATGAGTATCCTTGGTGGAAGGCCATGATGAAGAAGTGACTCATGGCTATGGACAGCGAACTGTGGACCGTCACTGAGATTGGTCTTACCGATCTATGCAAGATGGCGGAGGCTGATGACTTTACAAGTACACTCTACTGAACCTTATAGCGAAGGATGTCATCTGCTCCTGTCTGTCCCGAAATCAGTTCAGGAACGTCATGCACCTCAATCACGTGAAGCTAATCCGGGACCGGCTTTCTGAGGTCTATGAAGGTCATCGTACTCGTCATGATCCTTGGTTTGAGGATTACAAGGAGTCTCTCAAAGAGATGACCTTTGCACCTGAACCGTCATCATCTTCACCATGCCTCATGGCAAAGGGTGCCAAGGTAAGCGAATGCTACCTTTCTGCATCTAGTGATGATGAACCAGGTGATGAATTTGGCCCCAGCTATGTCAAACTTGCTTCCCTTGCCACTAAACAACAAAGATCCATGGAAAAAGTTCAAAATATGCTTAGTAAGAGCGATGATATGTTGGGTGAAGAAATGGATCAGTCAAAAGCATTGGCTGAGAGTCTTCAGAGACTTCATTCCAAGTTTGACGCCCTTCAAGATCAACATAATACTCTCTTGTCTGATCACGAGAAGCTTTCTTTTGAATGTCTTCAAAGAAAGCAAGATCTTGAAAAGCTAAGGGTGAATTATGAAGAGCTTCAGAAGGAGCGCGATTCATTACTTGCTCAACAAATCAGCGTTACACAGGAAGAATTTGTTCCTCCATGTCTGAAGTGCATTGAACGTGAAACTACTAATTCTTCACCTGAATGTTCAAATGCTTCTAATACTACAAATTCTTCATATGTATCTGCTGTCACTATCTCCTCATCTGAGGACAATGCAAGTATCACTGATGATGGAGGGCTAAAGGAATTGTACATGACAAGGATGTACAAAAGCCTCAAAGGGCATTAAACATTATGTGATGTCCTTAAAAAGCAGATTCTGAACCGAAACCCTAGGAAAGAGGGTATTGGGTTCAAAAGGAAAATGAATGTTGATGGGTCGTACTGGAGGCCCGAGCAGTACCCCAAAACCACATGGGTTGCTGCAAAGGAATCTTCTGTAGATCCATCCACCTTATCTGGTTTCACTTGCGCTAACACTATTATCATTGATGAATCCTTTGATGCAAACTATAAACTATTTAAGGATCAGAATGGTGAAGTGTTTGACAGGTATATTGGGACTAACTGCAGGAATGGACCACCTATGAAGAAGATCTGGGTACCTAAACAGTGTATTGAGAATCTTCCCGTGAATGTCATCCTGACACCACCAAGGAAGAAGACAAACCCAAGACCTATGGCTTCATATGGTCCTAAGGCTTCATATAGATACAGGACTCACCTGAGTCACCCTAATGCCAATGTTTTGCAGGGAGACCATACTCAGACTTATGAAAATGAGCGTGTCTCTTCAAACCGCTATGTTCATAGAACTAAGAACTCTTCTGCTTATTCATATGAGTAAAGTCCATCTCCTGCAAGGCTATTTGCTAGGGCTCCAAAGGCAAAATTCTCAGATGCTGCACTTAGACTCATTGCTTCTAAGCCACCCCTAAAGATGTGGGTGGTTAAGAAGAACTAACCTTCTTTTGCAGAAAAAAGGTCTCCAGCCGGAAATCATAGGCGTCCGATGCTATTGCTGGAGACCTAAAACACATCATGGGACGCAAGATAAAATGCCCAAATGATCTTACTATGAATTTCGTATCTGAATCGCTTGCCAGTCATACTATCAGTCCTAACCTTGATCTAAGCTTTGATAATCCTCTTGTGCGTCAAATATTTATGCTTCACAACTCTCTTGGTGAAGCCTATCCCCCAAACTGCACTGTAGGCCTCGACACCTCGTGCATCAGAATGGATTATAGACAGTGGATGCACTCATCACATGACTGGCGATCGAATTCTTCTAATGGATTCAACGCTGCGTCCATCAAACAAGAGCCACATAACATTTGCTGACACTGGTAAAAGCAAGTTATTGGGCCTAGGTAGAGTTGCAATCTCAAGGGATCAGCACATGGACAAAGTGATGATTGTTGAATCCCTTGGTTTCAACTTAATGTCTGTCTCAATGCTTTGTGACTTAAACATGATTGTGCTGTTTGGAAAATATCGCTGCCTTGTACTGATGGAATCTGACAAGTCTCTAGTCTTTGAAAGATATCGAAAAGATGATCTGTATATGGTAGATTTCTCAGCAGGTCCACAGATGGCCGTATGTCTTCTTGCAAAAGCTTCAGAATGCTGGCTTTGGCATCAAAGGCTAGGGCATGCTGGCATGAGGAACTTCCACACTCTCGCGAAGAAGAAGCATGTTGTGGGCATCGAAGGCGTCAAGTTCAAGAAGGATCATTTGTGTGGCGCCTGCGAAGCTGGAAAGATGACAAGAGCCAAGCATCCCTCGAAGACTATCATGACCACGTCTCAACCCTTCGAGCTGCTGCACATGGACTTATTTGGCCCCACTCACTATTCCACTCTCAATGCTACTGCCTGCCTCTATGGCTTCATCACTGTTGATGATTACTCTCGATACACTTGGGTGCATATAATCCTCTACAAGACTGAAGTGCAGGATGTCTTCAGACGATTTGCCAACCGTGCCATGACGAACTATGGTATCAAGATCAAGCACATCAGAAGCGACAACGGCACTGAGTTCAAGAAAACCGGTCTCGACCTCTACCTGGATACCATGGGTATCACTCATAAGTTCTCTGCTCCATACACACCTCAGCAGAATGGCATCGCCGAGCGCAAGAACAGAACTCTTATTGTGATGGCCCGAACGATGCTTGATGAGTACAAGACTCCACGAAAGTTCTGGCCTGAAGCCATTGATACTGCTTGTCACATCATGAACCATGTTTATCTTCACAAGCTTCTGAAGAAAACATCCTATGAGCTCCTAACTAGTAAGAAACCCAATGTAAGCTACTTCAGAGTATTTGGTGCTAGGTGCTGGATAAAGGATCCTCATCACACTTCAAAATTTGCACCGAAAGCATATGAAGGTTTTATGCTTGGTTACGGAAAGGATTCACATTACTACAGAGTCTTCAACCTCTTTCACTATAAAGCGGTTGAAACTATGGATGTGCGGTTCAATGAAACTAACGGCTCACAAAGAGAGCACCTGCCAAATGTGCTAGATGAATTATCCCCTAGTGAGTCAATCAAGCAAATGGGAATTGGCGAAATCATACTCTTTGAGAGTCTGTCTGAAGAGGAACTTGTCATTTCTGCACCTGATCATCCTAAAGACAATGCTCAACCTGAAGACAATTCCCCAAACGATGACAATGATCAGCAAGAGCAAAATCTTTGTCCTGCTCATCCTCGTGTTGCAAATGAAGTACAAATTGAGAAGATGACTGATAGCCTCAATGCACCTGGTCCACTCACCCGTACAAGAGCCACACAAAGAGCAACACAACTCACCAATTTCTGTGGACACTTTGCATTCGTCTCAATCTCAGAACCCACGAAAGCGACCGAAGCCTTCATGGAACCTGAATGGATTCAAGCCATGCAAGAAGAGCTCCAACAGTTTGAGTTGAACAATGTGTGGGAACTAGTCAAGCGTCCTGATCCTCGGAAGCACAACATCATTGGCACCAAATGTATATCGCAACAAGCAAGATGAACATGGTCAAGTGGTCAGAAACAAAGCTCGTCTCGTTGCTCAAGGCTACACTCAAGTAGAAGGGATTAACTTTGATGAAACTTTTGCTCCTGTGCAAAGGCTTGAAGCTATTCACATACTGCTTGCCTATGCAAATCATCACAACATTCTCCTATATCAAATGGATGTGAAGAGTGCTTTTCTCAATGGAAAGATAGAAGAAGAAGTATATGTTGCACAACCTCCTGGCTTTGAAGATCGAAAACATCCTGATATGGTATACAAGCTCAACAAGGCACTGTATGGCCTCAAGCAAGCCCCTCGCGCTTGGTATGATACGCTCAAGGACTTCCTGAAGAGCAAAGGCTTCAAACCTGGTTCACTAGACCCTACTCTCTTCACGAAGACTTATGACGGTGAACTGTTTGTGTGCCAAATATATGTGGATGACATTATCTTCGGCTGCACCAACAAGAAATACAATGATGAGTTTGGTCATATGATGCAAGAGCAATATTAGATGTCCATGATGGGTGAACTGAAGTTCTTTCTGGGTCTCCAAATCCGTCAGCAACGCAATGGCATCTTCATCTCTCAGGAAAAATATCTCAAAGATTGCCTGAAGAAGTTTGGAATGCAAGACTGCAAAGGATACACGACGCCAATGCCAACTAAAAGTCATATGGGTCCCGAGGACAATGGTAAAGAATTCGACAAAAAGGTATACTGCTCCATGATTGGTTCTTTGCTTTATTTATGTGCGTCTAGGCCAGCTATAATGCTTAGTGTTTGCATGTGTGCCCGATTCCAAGCGGCACCAAAGGAATCGCATCACTTAGCTGTGAAGCGAATACTTCGATATTTGGCTTACACCCCAACACTAGGATTATGGTATCCAAAGGGCTCAGAGTTTGATCTAGTTGGATTCTCAGATGCTGATTATGCTGGTGACAAGGTTGATCGCAAGTCCACATCAGGCACATGTCACTTTCTGGGATGATCACTTGTCTGTTGGTCTTCAAAGAAGCAGAACTATGTATCTCTCTCCACTACTGAATCTGAATACATTGCTGCTCGATCTTGCTGTGCTCAGCTCCTCTAGATGAAGCAAACTCTCAAGGACTATGGTATACACCTGAAGAATGTGCCTCTCTACTGCGACAATGAGAGTGCCATCAAGATTGCCAACAATCTAGTTCAGCACTTGAAGACAAAGCATATTGAGATTCGTCATCACTTCCTCAGAGATAATGTTATGAAGGAAGACATTGATATCATCCACATCAAGACAGAAGAGCAGTTGGCTGATATCTTCACTAAGCCCCTGGATGAGAAAAGGTGTTGCAAGTTGCGGTGTGAGCTAAATATCTTGGAATCCTCAAATGTCCTATGAATGGGACACACATCCTAACACTTATGCATTTTGATGACTTAGATGTGCAACATACGAAGTAACGCATATCTTCAATCAATGAAGACATACATTCCAAGTGTGAATACATTAATGCGGAATTTGACTTCGGAGCGCCACGATAATTGTGCGTCGTGTTTGGGTATAATACTTCCTATACGGTGGGTAACGCCACCACCAAACTTTTGTTTGAGGTGCTTCTCTTGGCGTTATGTTTGCATAGTCTTCATAACTGAGTTATCCTTATTTCTGACTTATATTCGAGTTTATCTTCATCTGATTGATTTGGACTTAAATCGGTTGCATACTATTTGTGTTCTGTCCTCCACAACATTCACTTATAGTTATGACTTCGTGTTGGATCTTTTGATCTAAGTGAATGTGATCGGACCCTAACCTATCTATGCTTCTACCTCAGCTATATATGTCCAAATCATATGCATTCTATTGAAAACTGTCGATTGTCTTCACTGAACCTTGTCAGCTAAAGCCAATCTGACAAACATTTATGTCGATTTTTAAATGCACTATCTTTATTACCGGAAGTCCAAAGAATTCGGAACGACCGCCCCGACAATCCAGGCGTGCGTGGGAACATGGAAGTGATGGAACAACTACCCAGTGTTGCATGCACGCCACGTGTCATTCAAATGTGAATCGCCAGGGGCACCTGCGTAATTACGATGTGCTGTCCCTTTCCTTATAAATGCCATCCCATCGCGGTCAAAACTTTTCTTCCACCTCGCCACCTCCCGAAAACCCTAGCGCCACCTCTAGAACTCGACGACGACAGTGATGAAGCGCTTAGCTGCCGCGACTTCTCCGACGCCGTCCTCACGCCGGGCCCGGACCTCATCTTCTCCGCCGCCACCGTAGCTCTCTCTCGTCGCCAAGTTAGGGCACGAGAGATCGAACTGCTCGGCCTCAACCTTCCTTCCGTCTAGCAGTTCTTCCTGTGGTAATTAATTTTTTTTACTGTCTTTTTTTGATATGATAGATTCATCCCTTTCTACCAAAAGTGGTTTCTAGATCTTCGAACATGAATCTATCTCTTTCTGCATCTCGTACTGTGCCGAGTATATTCACTTATGCTTCTTCACAAGTTAGATTCCTCACTTGTACTTATTCTTGGATTTGTACAACTCTGGAACCAACTCTCATCATATAAGTGAATGTCTTCGCGATATGAGGTCAATGTCATCAAACTGATTTATCTTCAAAATCTTCTGAGAATGCATATGACCTCTTCCCCTTCCCTCGCATGTCTAATGCTGTCACAGGTACATGTCCATGGGAGAATCCCTTGGTTCTCATAGTCTGCATTCGTTTGCAGAATTCTTGTAGAGTCACATCAATTCACCTGAAGCAAGTTCTTGTTTGACTAGTGACAAGAAGCCTTTGCAAGTTCTGAAGCCTTTCAGGTTAAGCTTCATGGCTACTGAGAAACCAGCAAGGAAGGGTGGCAGAAAGCATCGTGGAAACACTTCCAAGGATTTGCCATCAGATTTGCATGAGCCTTACAAAACTGATCCAGAAGAAACCTATACTGGTCTCAAGAATCGCATCCAATGGATCCGAAGATACTGGGCTAAAGAGTGGTTCAAGTACCGATTTGTCACTCAGGAATATGCAGAGAAGAATGCCATCAAGGCACCCTGGGGTGATATTCTATATAAAAATCTTCAACACAGAAACCAAGATGAAGCCATTGAGCAAGGCTTCTATCCTTGCATGGTTCGCGGACCAGAGCCAGAGAATGCTGACCCTTCTTCTCTGCTATGGTGTCGCAAAGACCATCTCTTCAAGGGAAATTTCCAGTATGCCAAAGACTTAGCTGTGCAGAACAAGAAGGACTTCGGACTTGACTTCAACCCTGGTCCATCCTCTCCACGAGAAGATGGAACCCATGAAGCCAATGAGAACAGGATCGGCCCCTTCTACAACTTTGAAGGCCTCCTCGCACACATAGTTGTCCAAGGTGCAAAAGTGGATCATTCTGACGATGCTGGTGACTCTGAAGAGGCTCCAGATCCTACTCCTAAGCCAAAGAAGCAGAAGAAAGCTAAGGCTTCCAAACCCATTGCTGCACCAAAGGCTTCTCGAGTGAAGCCATTGGCAACTGCCCCTCCTGCTCCAAGCAACAACTCCGAAGATCAATCCCGTGTCTCCAAATGGACCGAGAAGCCTCAGAAGAAAACTGCTCCAAGGACAAGTCAAGCACTGACACCAGCATCCGTTGTAAGGAACAAATCTGAAGCCATTGATTTGTCTTCAGATGAAGAATTTGGTGAGGATGCTCTTGAGCAGCTGATCAAGAGCAAGCAAGAGGCGGATATCTTCAACGATCTGCCCCTCTTTGATGTAAACATTCTGAAAAACTTCATTGATGAGTGGTTTGATAATCAAGATCTCAGCTTTGATGACCTTCAGCTCCCCATTGGCGTCAATGTTGCCTTCCAAGGCGCCATTGATTCTGAGCTTGCTCTGTCTCAGCGCATAGTTGAACTAAAGCGAA
Organism: Triticum aestivum; assembly: GCF_018294505.1. Lineage (NCBI taxonomy): Eukaryota > Viridiplantae > Streptophyta > Magnoliopsida > Poales > Poaceae > Triticum > Triticum aestivum. The sequence continues at coordinate 485,127,828 of NC_057804.1, read as the reverse complement.
AGATTGATTTCGAGAAGGAACAATTCAAGAAGCATGTGGCCAAGCTGAGTGTGGCTGATGTCCAGAAATTCAAGGTGATGCTGAATGACCTTAGAGAAGCCTTTTGCAAGAAGCGTGAAGAAGCCAAAGGCTCAAGAGAACGCATGAAGATTCTCGCAGACAAATGCTCCAGGCCTACAATGAAGCTGAAAAGCGCAAGGCACTTGGGCGTCCTGGTATTGACCCCAAGATGGCTGCCAAGCAAAAGAAGAAGTCTATTGTGGCCCCCACTGAAGCTCCAAGGCGGGAAGAAACTCGCATTGTCTTCCCTGCCAGCATGATAGGCTTGAAGCCTAAGGTCTCCACAGTGGCTTCAGAACAGAAGAAAACCAAGGCAGCTGAAGCCGATGCCAGGAAGCGGAAAACCCAGCGCACCACTGATGAAGCACCACCCCCTAAGAAAAGAAAAACCAAGAAGAGAGATTGGGCTGCTCCCACAAAGCCCCTTGTTGTTGAACCCCTTGCCTTTATTCCCCCTCCGTCTGCAAACCAAGATCGTCAGTTGATTGTACATGAGCCTGCTTCCATAGAGGCTCCCGAAGAACAAGAAGTTCCAATCGTTGACCCCATCGCGACTGAAGACATTGGTCCCCAAGACAATGTAGAAGATGATGAAGTTCTTCCTCAGATTGAGTGCCCACCGGTATCATCGCCTGTTCAAACGAATAGTGAGCTCATCAGTATTGGTCGTCCCTTGACGCCAATCTCACAAGATGCATCGTGGGCCGATCGCCCCTAATAAGCTACCCCACATCAAGACTCACCCAGTACACCCCAACCGTTATCAGTGCCCGTCATCAGCCCCATGTCCAATGATGGCAACTACATGGAGACATCACCATCACCAAAGGCGTCGCCCGTATTCCAACGGCTTCGCAAAGGCCTGAAGCCATCTATCTCCATGACCACCATCACAGAAGAGGGCTCCAACTTGTCAAGTTTAGTGACACGTCAAGTGTTCCCTGAAGACAATCCTTCTGTGATGGTCCCTGTGTCTGAAGCCAATGCTGCTGAAGACCCTCCGGCTGCATCAGCCGGAGCAACACAAGAAGAAGAGCGTGTTGCTACTCCCCCTGCAACTCAAGATGCAGTTCATGAAGAGAACCAGTCTATGCCAGAACCTCCAGCTCGTCAAGTGGAGGGTGAGAATCCTGAGTTGCCACAAATGACATTCCTGAAGCCAATGACATTGTCATGGCCGAAGCCAATGTGGAGCCTACAGTGGGCAATGCACCTGTGGCCAATGAAGCCCATGAAGCAGTTGAAGTCAATGCCGCACCTGACATAAATCTGCAGCCTGAAGTCAATGCCACTGCTCCTGTTCCGCCTCCAAGGCCACATACCATCGAGCAAGCATACAACTATGGCCAACTTGTCACTGTCATATGGCCAATTCTAATTCCTCCGCCTGCTGCTGGTCCTCAATTTGATTACCATGTTGAGCACATGCCTCAGGTTCAGAAGCCAAAGCCAAGACTGCCCAGATTTCCAGGTACTGCCACTTCACCAAGATCTTTCAATGTCAACGGCTTCATTGCACACAACACCTTCTTTGATAGCGACAAGAACCCCTACACCAGGCCCAAGATTTCATCTGATCGGTTCTGGAGTTATCAGCAACGCAGTTATTATTCATGTGTTCTGTACAACCAAGGCCACATATTTCCGCATATGCGCCTTGATACTGAAGCGATAGCTGGTCTACCCTGCTTAGAAGAAGCTCTAGATTGCTTCAAAGACTCTGGCTTGCTACATTTCGTTAGTGATAAGGAGCACTGGAATGAGGAGTTGCTGCTTCAATTCTACGCCACGCTTCATATCATAGGGTACAACAGGGATCCTAAGACTTGGGTCCTCGAGTGGATGACATGAAATGTACATCATGAAGCCAAAGCATTTGATGTCATTGAGCTTACTGGCCTGCCCACTCCAGGTGATATCTATGAACCTGGTTGTCAGCTTCACACTGCAGCTGTAGAAAGCATCTTTCACAAGCCAGAACCCGACATGAGCTAGCTGCTCAGTATGATGAAGCCATTGCCTCAAGATACAGAATATCCTACAGAGTTCTTTGTTGAAGAACTTGAGTATCTGCCACGCACCATCTATCACATCATAAGGCGAACTCTCTGGCCCATCAAAGGACATTCTCCAAAGGCTAAGCTAGAAGGTGCAAGGAAGACATTGGTCTTCCATATTCTTCATGGCAAAAGCTTCAATGCACAAGATTTCTTCATCCACCAACTTGCTACATCAGAATCTGACATTTTTGGCTTGAAGTTCTATGCTCCATGGATCATGCGTCTGATCAAGCTTCACACTGCTTTCAACTATCAGCCATCTGCATGCAATCACATTGTCTTCTTGCCAGATGTTGATATGTCTGTTGAAGCCATCTATCCAGAACCTGACAAGGAGCCACTTTATCTTCAGAACGCTGATTGAGGGAGTCCTAGATTAGGGGGTGTCCGGATGGCCGGACTAAGACCTTTGGCCGGACTCCCGGACTATGAAGATACAAGATTGAAGACTCCGTCCCGTGTCCGGATGGGACTTTCCTTGGCGTGGAAGGCAAGCTTGGCGATACGATATGAAGATCTCCTCCCATTGTAACTGACTCTGTGTAACCCTAGCCCTCTCCGGTGTCTATATAAACCGGAGAGCTTTAGTCCATAGGACGAACAACAATCATACCATAGGCTAGCTTCTAGGATTTAGCCACTCCGATCTCGTGGTAGATCTACTCTTGTACTACCCATATCATCAATATTAATCAAGCAGGAGTAGGGTTTTACCTCCATCGAGAGGGCCCGAACTTGGGTAAAAACATCGTGTCCCTTGTCTCCTGTTACCATCCGCCTAGACGCACAGTTCGGGACCCCCTACCCGAGATCCGCCGGTTTTGACACCGACATTGGTGCTTTCATTGAGAGTTCCTCTGTGTCGTCGCCTTTAGGCCCGATGGCTTCTTCGCTCGTCAATCGCGATGCGGTCTAGGATGAGACTTTTCTCCCCGGACAGATCTTCGTATTCGGCGGCTTCGCACTGCGAGCCAACTCGTTCGGGCATCTGGAGCAGATCGAAAGCTACGCCCCTGGCCATCAGGTCAGGTTTGGAAGCTTAAACTACACGGCCGACATCCGCGGGGACTTGATCTTTGACGGATTCGAGCCACGACCGGGCGCGCCACACTGTCATGATGGGCATGATTTAGCTCTGCCATCGGACAACACCCAGAGCGTCGCTCAGGTGTCCGCTCTGACCATTAGCTCGGAGCCCATGGCGCTAGTCGGGGACGGACGGTTGGATGCCGCCCCGGAAGCTGCAACCTCTACGGCGATAGAGCCGGATACCAGCCTAGTCCTTCGCAAGGCCCGTGACTCCAAGGTGCCGGACTCCGATCCGGACTCCGTAAATCCCGCACCTCATCCGATTAAGCCCGATTGGGCTCCGGTCATGGAGTTCATCACCGCGGACATCTTTCAGCACTCGCCTTTTGGCGATATCCTGAATTCATTGAAGTCTCTCTCTTTGTCAGGAGAGCCCTGGCCGAACTACGGCCAACACGGTTGGGATGCGGACGACGAAGAAATTCGAAGCCCACCCACCACCCACTTCGTAGCCACTATCGACGATTTAACTGACATGCTCGACTTTGACTCTGAAGACATCGACGGCATGGACGCTGATGAAGGAGACGATCAAGAACCAGCACCTATAGGGAACCGGAAAGCCACCTCGTCATATGACATATACATGGTAGACACCCCTAAAGCAGGGGATGGCGAAGAGAAAACGGAGGATGATCCCTCCAAGAAGCAACCCAAGCGCCGACGTCAGCAGCGCTGCTCTAAGTCCCGCCAAAGCAAAAACGGCGATTCCGGCACCGGAGATAACAACACGCCGGACAGTGCCGAAGACAACCCCCTCCAGCAGAATTCAGTGCAGGAGGACGAAGGAGCCAGCCCTCATGAGAGAGCGGCCGACAAAGAGGATGAGGACGACAATTATATGCCTCCCTCCGAAGACGAGGCAAGCCTCGACGACGATGAATTCGTCGTGCTAGAGGATCTCGTCGAACAAGAGCGTTTCAAACGCAGGCTCGTAGCCACGACAAGCAGCCTCAAGAAGAAACAGCAGCAGCTTAGAGCTGACCAAGACTTGCTAGCTGACAGATGGACCAAAGTCCTGGCGGCCGAAGAGTATAAACTAGAACGCCCATCCAAGAGCTACCCAAAGCGCAGGCTGCTACCCCAACTTGAGGAGGAAGCAACTAAACCTACATCACCAGCGCACAATGCACCCGATCGGCCACCCCGTGGCCGCGACAGAGAGGCCTTCAGGCCCTTGACCCAAGCCGCACCCCGACACCGCTCAAAACATACCAGAGTACGGGGAGACGCAACAGACCTGCGAGACATCTTGGAGAATAAGGCAAGGCAAACAAGATCGATCTATGGATCGCATGGGCGCCCCGCTTCACGTGACGCTAGCCGTCACGCCGGACATAATAAGTATGGCCCGGCCGAATACAACAGACCAAGCTCGTCCGAGCTGCGTCGTGATATAGCCCAGTACAGGGGCGCTGCACACCCACTATGCTTCACAGACGAAGTAATGGATCATCAAATCCCCGAGGGCTTCAAACCCGTAAACATCGAATCATACGATGGCACAACAGATCCTGCGTTATGGATCGAGGATTATCTCCTTCATATCCACATGGCCCGTGGTGATGATCTACACGCCATCAAATACCTCCCGCTCAAGCTTAAAGGACCAGCTCGACATTGTCTTAACAGCCTGCCAGCGGAGTCAATTAGTTGTTGGGAGGACCTGGAATCCGCATTCCTTGACAACTTCCAGGGCACGTATGTGCGAGCACCAGACGCCGATGACCTAAGCCACCTAATCCAGCAGCTAGAGGAATCGGCCAGACAATTCTGGACACGGTTCCTAACCAAGAAAAACCAAATAGTCGACTGTCCGGATGCCTTCAGGCACAACATCCGAGACGAATGGCTTGCCCGACACCTAGGACAGGAAAAGCCGAAATCTATGGCAGCCCTCACGACACTCATGACCCGCTTTTGTGCGGGAGAAGACAGCTGGCTAGCTCGTAGCAATAACATAACCAAGAGCCCTGGCAATTCGGATACCAAGGACAACAACGGCAGGTCACGTTGCAACAAGCATAAGCGCCGCATTAACGGTGATAATACTGAAGATATGGCAGTCAATGCCGGATTCAGAGGCTCTAAACCGGGTCAGCGGAAGAAGCCATTCAAAAGAAATCCCCAGGTCCCATCCAGCTTAGACCGGATACTCGATCGCTCGTGCCGGATACACGACACCCCCGAACAGCCAGCCAATCACACCAACAGGGATTGTTGGGTGTTCAAGCAGGCAGGCAAGTTAAGTGCCGAAACCAGAGACAAGGGGCTACATAGCGATGACGAGGAGGGGCCCCGGCCGCCGAACAACAAAGGACATAAGGGATTTCCCCCGCAAGTTCGGACGGTGAATATGATATACGCAGCCCACATCCCCAAAAGGGAGCGGAAGCGTGCTCTCAAGGACGTCTATGCGTTGGAGCCAGTCGCCCCAAAGTTCAACCCATGGTCCTCCTGCCCGATCACCTTCGATTAAAGGGACCATCCCACCAGCATCCGTCAGGTGGATTCGCCGCACTGGTCCTAGACCCAATTATCGACGGATTTCACCTTACCAGAGTCCTAATGGACGACGGCAGTAGCCTGAACCAGCTTTACCAGGACACAGTGTGAAAAATGGGCATCGATCCTTCAAGGATTAAACTCACAAAGACAACCTTCAAAGGTGTCATACCAGGTGTAGAGGCCAGCTGTACAGGCTCGGTTACACTCGAAGTGGTCTTCGGATCCCCGGATAACTTCCGGAGCAAGGAGTTAATCTTCGACATAGTCCCATTCCGCAGCGGCTATCACACCCTGCTTGGACGAACCGCGTTTGCAAAATTCGATGCGGTGCCACACTATGCATATCTCAAGCTCAAGATGCCAGGACCTCGCGGAGCCATCACGGTAAACGGAAACACCGAACGCTCTCTCCGAACGGAGGAGCACACAACGGCCCTGGCGGCGGAAGTACAGAGTAGTCTCTCAAGGCAGTTCTCCAATCCAGGCGTCAAACGTCTGGACAACATCAAGCGAGCCCGAAGTAACCTACAACAAGTCTGTCTGGCATGTTCCGAGCAAGCCTAGCAGTGTGGCCCCAGCCCCAGCCCCCGCCAAATGGCGATACTGGTACCACACATACATAATTACGCCTTAGAGATACCATGGGCATAAGGGGAGGGGCACAACAACGGCGCGCCCAGAATGCGGCTCAACCGCACTAAGGGGCTCCCTATTTTGCCGTTTTCCTTTTTACACACTTTCAGGACCCAACTATTCAGAAGGCCTGTCCGGTAATACACTCGCCGAACCCACGATGCAACAGCCAGGGAGAGAGCAAGCCACGTCAAAAGTCCAGGTGGTCTCTATAACGAGTTTAATACCTGTTTTACTTACAATCCCGCAGCTTGCCCCTGGAGGGGAACATGTCAAATACTCCCATCTCTTGCTTACCGCACTTCTTGTATCGTTTTGCTTTCGCAGTAGCCCTTTTTTAATAAACAATATATAGCTCTTACCTATTATTGTACTTATCTATTTTTTGTACAAATATGTTCAGTCATGACATTCTGCAACCGTACACTTTGGTGCGGACAATACACCAGGGGCTTACAACACCCCATAACATGGTGTGAGAAGACCGAACACTCTCATGAGTGCGGCACCCCGAACTTATAGCACTATATGCATCGGCTCCGAATCATGTCTTTGGTCAATAGTTGGGTTTGCTCGGCTCCCATGTTTTGGTACCTTACGTTCCGCATTGTTGGCTAAGGTAGCGCTGGGAGAACTACTGCGATTGTGCCCCAGTTGAGCTGGGTTAACACCTCAGTAGAGAAAGCTAAAACTGACTGTCATGATAGTGCGAGAGACCGGTCGCTGTTCGTGAGGTTTTTTCGAGTCCTTAAAGACTTATGCCGCTTCGAGCGAGGAACCAGACTTATCCGGCCTAGGTGTGGATAGCGCCCCGAACTCGGTCTTCCGAATACTAGGGGCTTCGTCGAAATTTAAAATTATAGAATTCTATGGCTAAGTGAGAGTGATAAAGCATTATAAGTCCGACGGCCTGGTTCGTTGTGCTGAACGCCTCCCTAGATGGACCCAAGAATGGGAACAAGAGCGCTTAGGTTTATCCCAAACACCCCAGCAATCGTGGCATAAGGGTCGAAGCCGCTGACTTGCATCTCTCAGATTTGATAAACGGCCGCACATAAGGTAATATTTGAAATTAACAAGCGTTGCTTCACGCATATGAACAAAGCTTCAGCATACAGGATAACAAATGCGAGTCTACTCAAATATTACATCTTTGGAGCACTCATCCACTATACGGCGGGCACCCTTCAGAACGCCATTATAATACATCTCGGGCGTACGATACTCCTTGCCCGGCGGTGGCGCGTCCGTCAACAGCTTCTCCGTGTCTAGCTTGCCCCAGTGCACCTTAGCACGGGCAAGGGCCCGATGGGCACCTTCAATACAAACGGAGCGCTTGACGACCTCAATCCACAGACACGCATCCACCAGCCACCGCACCAGACCGAAGTAGCTCCCAAGCATGACTTCTCCAGGCCACAGCCGAGCTATGAGGCCCTACATGGCCTGTTCAGCCACCTTGTGGAGCTCGACCAGCTACTTCAGCTGGTCGCTCAGGGGCACCGGATGTTCGGCCTCAGCATATTGAGACCAGAACACTTTTTCCATCGAGCTCCCCTCTTCGGCTCGGTAGTATGCGGCGGCATCAGACACACTACGGGGCAGATCGGCGAACGCTCCTGGAGAGCTCAGGATTCGGGTAAGTAGCAGATAATTAACTTTTATATTTATGCTCCTCGATCTCCTGAAGGGCCTTCTGGGCTTCGTCCTTAGCGGTCTTGGCACTCTCAAGAGCCAAGGCAAGCTCGGACTCTCGAGTCTTTGAGTCACGCTCCAAACTCTCGTGTTTTTCTACGAGAGCCTGGAGCTCTTGCCGCACCTCCACCACCCACGCCTCCTGCTTCTCTCGCTCGGTGCGCTCCAAGGCCGCACTCTTTTCGGCCTTGGAGACCGCCTCCTTCAGGGTCGCCACCTCGGTCGTGGCTCCTGCAACATTATCGTTGGTCCTGTTATTATTTTGCAACCAAGTATTTCTATATACATTTACAGGAGGTACTATGTACCCTCTTTATCCTCGAGCTGCTTCTTGGCACGGCCGAGCTCGCTCTCGGACCGCTCGAGGCTTTCCTTCAATGCATTGACCTCCGCAGTCAGTGCGGCAGAGGTCAGCAATGCAGCCTGCATTCCCATATTGAAATATTTCTATTAGACTCCTGCGTATATCTTTTTAGATCCTCAGCTCGGCTTTTCTTTCCGAACACCGAACTGAGCATCAGGGGCTACGGTCTATGCGGTAATATTTTTTATATGTCTTTGAAAACATACCACAAAGCCCGTTAACAGGCTTGTACAGGCTTCTGTCAGCCTGCTCTTGGCGGACTGAACCTTCTGAATCACCGCACTCATAACAGTGCGGTGTTCCTCGTTGATGGAGGCGCCGTTAAGCGCCTCCAGCAAATTGTCCGGCGCCTCCGGATGGACGGAAGCCGCCGGTGTCGTAGGCTTGCCCTTCTTATGAAGGCGCCACCTGTCGGACTCTGGAACTGCTGATGGTTCCGGAGCAGTGTCCGGCCTGGGGCCGGACTTAGATCCCTCCGGGGCTTTACCCCCTTCGGGCCGGGAGTCCGGGAGATCGCCTTGCGGCGCCTCCAGGACCACCTCCTCCTGGTTTGATCCCTTTCGGGACCCCACCTCGGCGTCGTCCGCAGGGAGCGGGGAGGAGGCCGTCGGAAGCGAAGCGCTGTTCACATCCGACGAATTCAGGGAGCCGCTCGACGAATCACCGAGCTAAGCTCTGGGCGGACTGCATGATTAAAATTCGGCGTTAGACATTACCAAATAATAGAAGAGCGCCATGAGTCATTCGGGTAACCGGACACTTACGACTTTGCTAGGGGCTTGACCCTGGATGGCCATTCCTCCCGCCGTCTTCGGCATCGGAGGCGTAGTCCGGCAGATGGGTCTTCCCCTTCTTGGACCCTTCGGCCTCCCCAGTTGGGGCGGCCTTCCTTTTCTTTCCTCCCCCCGTTGGAGGGGGAGAGGCTTCTTCTTCTCCTTCCTCCTCCTCGTCTTCCGAAGCGGAGGGCGCATCGGGGTTGTCGGGCGAATCCGACACCACCGGGCGCCGGGAACTCTTTCGGTTCCCCGTGGCCTTCTCCTTGGCCTTCTTCTCCGGCACCACGTGAGGTGCCGGAACCAGTAGCTTAGCTAAGCATGCATCTGTTGGGCCTTCGGGCAAAGGGGCTGGACAGTCAAATTGTCCAGATGTCCTCTTCCAGTCCTGTCAAAGGAACAGGAGTTTAGATCCCACATAAAGTCACACTATGAAATTCGGGTACCCCGTAAGGGACTAAATGTAAGCTTACCTCGGAGGCTTGACGTTTGGCGCAGAATCCGTGATCCTCGGTGACGGGAGGGGAGACCTCGGAACTCTTGAAAATCACCTTCCAGGCGTCCTCGTGCTTCGTTTCGAAGAGCCGGGATAGAATCTGGTGCTGGGCCGGGTCGAACTCCCACAAATTGAAGTCCCGTCGTTGACACGGGAGGATCCGGCGGAAGAGCATGACCTGGACTATGTTGACAAGCTTGACCTTCTTGGTCACCAGGTCTCGGACGGAGGTTTGGAGTCTGGTCACCTCTTCCGGATTGCCCCACGACAGGCCCATCTCTTTCCAAGATGTGAGCCAGGTGGGGATGCCGGATCGAAGTTCGGGGGCCGCTGCCCACTTAGGGTCACGCGGCTCGGTGATATAGAACCACCCCGATTGCCAGCCTTTGATGGTTTCCACGAAGGCACCCTCGAGCCAAGTGACGTTGGCCATCTTGCCCACCATAGCACCTCCGCATTCTGCTTGTCGGCCTTTCACAACCTTCGGCTTGACGCTGAAGATCTTCAGCCATAGGCCAAAGTGAGGCTGGATGCGGAAAAAGGCCTCACACATGACGATAAACGCTGAGATATTGAGGATGAAGTTCGGGGACAGATCGTGGAAGTCCTGGCCGTAGTAGAACATGAGCCCCCGGACGAACGGGTGAAGAGGGAAACCCAGTCCGCAGAGGAAATGGGGAAGAAAAACAACCCTCTCATGGGGCCTGGGGGTGGGGATGAGTTGCCCCACATCTGGAAGCCGGTGCGCGATGTCGTCAGACAAGTATCCGGCCTTCCTCAGCTTTTTGATTTGCCCCTCCATGACGAAGGAGACCATCCATCTGCCTCCCGCTTCGGACATGGTTGGAGAAGGTTGAGGTGGGAAGTGCGGGCTTGGGCGCTGGAGCTCGAGCGCGCAGGGACGGATAAGCAGAAGAGGAATAAGGCGTGAATGGAAAGGGCGGATTCTTATCCCCTTATATGGGCGGCCAAAACTACGAGCCCCCCACCGGCCTAATAAAACTCGCTTATCTCCCAAGCGCCGCGGTTAATGGCGCAGTTGGATTACCCACGCCCGTATTGATGAGAATCTCGGAATAAGGGGACATGATCTCTGCTTTGACAAGACGTGCGAAGGAAACAGCCTCGCTAAACGCGCTGAGGTGGAACAGTAAATGAATAAAAACCTGGCAGTGGCATGATGTCACGCCGCGGAATATGTCAGCAGATCCGATTGATGCAAATATTATTCTCTCTACGGGGGAATGTGGAACTTATTTTGCAGAGCCGGACACTACCCTGGTGTTCAACATCTTCTATGGAATATTCGGAGGAGGAACCCGCCTTGCAATGCCGAAGACAATATGCGCGCCGGACTCGTCGTCATTGAAGCCTGGTTCAGGGGCTACTGAGGGAGTCCTAGATTAGGGGGTGTCCAGATGGCCGGACTAAGACCTTTGGCCGGACTCCCGGACTATGAAGATACAAGATTGAAGACTCCATCCCGTGTCCGGATGGGACTTTCCTTGGCGTGGAAGGCAAGCTTGGCGATACGATATGAAGATCTCCTCCCATTGTAACCGACGCTGTGTAACCCTAGCCCTCTTCGGTGTCTATATAAACCGGAGAGTTTTAGTCCATAGGACGAATAACAATCATACCATAGGCTAGCTTCTAGGGTTTAGCCACTCCGATCTCGTGGTAGATATACTCTTGTACTACCCATATCATCAATATTTAATCAAGCAGGAGTAGGGTTTTACCTCCATCGAGAGGGCCCGAACCTGGGTAAAAACATTGTGTCCCTTGTCTCCTGTTACCATCCGCCTAGACGCACAGTTCGGGACCCCCTACCCGAGATCCGCCGGTTTTGACACCGACACTGATCGTCAGAGCTTCACTCAGCGCATTGAAGGTGTGCTGGCTGCCACTCGAGTCTATCCGTTGGCTGGTACTACACGTGCACCTCACCATGCCCAAACTGAAGCCATTGAAAGCACAATTGCTCAACGGCCTCGAAAGCGATCTCGTGTTCTCAATTACCGAGAGCTTCTCATTGGCCTGCATCAAAAGCAGGATAGGCATCATGATTGGCTAAAGAGCCACATGCAGAGCATCATGACTGACGTCAATCGCATTCGCAACCTTGCGACCAAGAATGCCTTTGTCACGCATGAAACATGTCGATGCACATGGAAAGGGTTGACACTTATGTGTGCTGAGGAAGATCTTCAGGACGATGGCTTCTCAGAACGATTCAAGTTTGATTCCACTCCGCCCAGAAATGTTGTTTTGCAGCGCACTCCATCTCTTGAAGACTCAGAGTACTCCTCTTCTGCTGCAACCATGAATGCTTGTGTGATCGATGATCAAGACGATGCTACTTCGCCACCTCCAATGCGTATCGAGTATCGACACTGCTTCAAGTTCGTCTACACCGCCAAACCTCGACACCAACCCTACATCTCCTACTCCTTCTAGGAACGAGTAGAGGCTCACTGTCTTCAAACCTTTTTTGGTCCTTACTGACAAAAGGGGGAGAGGCTATGAGTTGATAGTCTTCAAGCGGGTTCATCAGGGCGGTTGCATTATATTTTGCCTAGTGTTTATAACTCTTGCTCTTGATACATTTGGTTCTCTGAGTTGTAACACTTAAACTCGATGGTCGTCTGCTATTTATTTGCTATTGTGTGATGCGATGATAACTTCCGCACTTAAATCATTTTGCAGACATCCATTTTTCATTATGCATATCGTTATCTTTGTTACATTGAATCATGCATGATGATTTGTCTTCATAAGTTGAAGAGGATCTCCACAAGTAGGACCTGCCATGTGCATTTGCATTCCAAAAGTAAATTATTTATATGCACATCTTCAGGGGGATCCTTTTGCTACTTATGAAGACAATACCTCATCCCTACAATTTCACATATTTATATCCCCGTTGAAAACTTCAACCAGTTTGTCATCAATCACCAAAAAGGGGGAGATTGTAAGTGCATCTAGTGCCACCCCTAGTTTGGTTTTGGAGTATTGACGACAAACGTGGTTGAGGGACTAATGTGTTTGTGAGAATTGCAGGATAACACAGGTAGTAGTCCCTCCTTGATTCGGTTTACCTACCGGAGATGACCCCTAAAAATGTATGAAAACATTGAAGATAATGGTGGTACGTGAAGACATACACACTAAAGATTATGACAGGAGAAGACATTGAGTGAACACTATGGAGCGCGAAGACCTAGTAGTTTCGTTGTTTCTTTCCTTCTTTGTTGAGTCATAGGAACCACCGCACTGTTAAGTGGGGTCCAAGTGAACAAAGTCAGAGTGACTGAAGTGATGCTCAACCAAAATCCTATGTCTTCGAGCGAAGACAATGTGAGCAAATCTTATCTGGAGTTGGATAAGTCAGCTTTACTTGTAGCCCAAGTCAAGTTGTCGCGTGTGTTTGAAATCTGACCGTTGTGACACGTGTCAGTTCCTTAGTGACCCAGGGTCATTTCGGACAAATCAGGTCGGGTTGCCCAGTGGCTATAAATAGCCCACCCCCTACACCATAAATTGGTGGCTGCTCAGAGTTAGATACGGCTTTTGTCATTTGAGAGCAACCCACCTCCGAAGCCTTTGAGAGAGAGAATCCTTGCGAGGACAAAGCCCAACCACCTAGAGCCCAGAGAGTGTTTGGCATCACTGAAGTCTTTCTGTCCGCGTGATCTGAAGACTTGTTACACTTGAGGATTGTGAATCCTCCAGCCGGTTAGGCGTCGCGTTCTGTGCATCCAAGAGTCATTGTGGATTGCCGGTGAACGAAGTCTGTGAAGGTTTGGAAGTCTACCTTGAAGACTTACCAGAGTGATTGGGCGAGGACTATGTGTCCTTAGGTCAAGGGGAATAAGGTGAAGACTCGGTCTTTTGAGTTCAATCTCAGCCTCCCTAACCAGACGTACAGTTGTCACAGCAACTGGAACTGGTCAAACAAACTACTGTCTCCCTGAAGCTACTGGTTCTGTCTCTCACTTCTCTTTACTTATCATTTGTCTTCATGAAGTCTTTGCCTGATTGCATAATCTGTTTGACTTCACAGTTTGACTACTATTCTGATTAGCTTCATACTATCTTCCACCCTGATCCTTACTACCTAGCTGCTAATAGTCTTCGTGCTTTCACTTCATTGAATACTTGACTATGGCTTGTCTACCTTCCGCTGCATATGAATAGTGTTGTTTCTCCTGTTAATCTTTGAAACTCCCATGTTTTGTAGACTTCCATAAAAATCGCCTATTCACCCCCCTCTAGTCGATAACTAGCACTTTCAGGAGCCCAACCTGGATTGGCTGGCTCGAGGGTGTGCGGACCGGAACCAACAACCGGATGCAAGTCTGGGGGCCCAAGGTTATAGGCCTCAACAAAGGTGAGACCTGTATTCGGCTCCACCGCCGATGAGTATGCGTCCTGCGGGGTGGGGTCCACCCCTCCATCCTTAGGCAACGCAACCTGCTCTGGATTTAGATTTGGGGCTACTACAGGGATGATATCCCGAACATTGTCCGACAGCAGGTCTAGGCTGTGCTCATCGTGAATGTCCGGCGCTCCTGGCACAGGCCCAAATCCATCGAAGATCAAGTCTCCGCGAATATCCGTCGTGTAGTTCAAGTTTACGAACCTGACCTGGTGGCCAGGGGCGTAGGTGTCAATCTGCTCTAGATGACCAAGCGAATTGGCCCGCAGTGCGAAGCCGCCAAACACAAAGATCTGTCCGGGGAGAAAATTCTCGCCCTGGACGGTGTTGTTGGTGATTGAAGACGCCATCAAGCCTCAAAGCGACGACACAGAGGAACTCTCAGTGAAAGCACCAATGTCGGTGTCAAAACCGGCGGATCTCGAGTAGGGGGTCCCGATATGTGCATCTTAGGCTGATGGTAACAAGAAGCAAGGGACACAATGTTTACCCAGGTTCGGGCCCTCTCGATGGAGGTAAAACCCTACTTCCTGCTTGATTAATATTGAAGATATGACTAGTACAAGAGTAGATCTACCACGAGATCATAGAGGCTAAACCCTAAAAGCTAGCCTATGATGGTATGATTGTTATTGTGATCGGCCTTCTAAGGACCATGCTCTCCGGTTTATATAGACACCAGAGAGGGCTAGGGTTTACATGGAGTCGCTTACAAGGAAGGAAATATAATATCCAGACCGCCAAGCTTGTCTTCCACGCAAAGGAGAGTCCCATTCGGACATGGGCCGAAGTCTTGAGTCTTGTATCTTCACGCTTCAATTGTCCGGACGATGTATATAGTCCGACTGTCCGACAATGAGTGGATGAGAGGATGCAACACGCTCTTTCTTTGAAGACTTAGTTCCCTTAGTCTTCAGCTTGTTCTTAGAAGGAGCATCGTCAGATATGTCCTTGAGCTTGCGTTTCTTGGCTTCTTCAGTCGCTCTTGTATCTTCAGTTCAGAAGCTGCTGAGGGGACCTTAGGCTTCGAGCCTGTCATACTGGCAGGGAAGACAATGCGAGGTTCTTCCTACCTTGGTGCAGTGTGGGTTGCAGCAGACTTCTTCTTCTTGGCAGCCATCCTGGGATCAATGCCAGGGCGCCCAAGAGCTTTCTTCGTGGGCTTGAACACATTTCTCTGCAAGATACTTCATACGCTGCCTTGAGCCTTTAGCTTCAGTGCGTTTCTTGTGGAACTCCTCCTTGAGGTCATTCAACATCTTCTTGAAGATTTGAACATCTGCCACGCTGAGCTTATCCACGTTCTTCTTGAAGTGAGCCTTCTTGAAAGGGCTAGTTATCGACTAGAGGGGGGGGGTGAATAGGCGATTTTTATGGAAGTCTTCAAAACATGGGAGTTTCGAAGACAAACAATAGAAATGACACTATTCATATGCAGCGGAAGGTAGACTACACAAGACAATCCATAGTCAAGTATTCAATGAAGTGAAAGCACGAAGACTATTAGCAGCTAGGTAGTAAAGATCAGGATGGAAGATAGTATGAAGCCAATTAGGACAAGTAGTCACACAGTGAAGTCAAACAGATAATGCAAGCAGGCAATGACTTCACGAAGGCAAACTGTATGTAAAGAGAAGTGAGAGATAGAACCAGTAGCTTCGGGAGGACAGGGGTTTGTTCGACCAGTTGCAGTTGCTATGACAACTGTACGTCTGGTTAGGGAGGCTGAGATTTAACTCAGAAGACTTCGTCTTCACCTTATTCCCCTTGAGCTAAGGACACTCAGTCCCCACCCAATCACTCTGGTAAGTCTTCAAGGTAGACTTCCAAACCTTCACAGACTTTGTTCACCGGCAATTCACAATGACTCTTGGATGCTCAGAACGCGACACCTAACCGGCTGGAGGATTCACAGTCCTCAAGTGTAACAAGGCTTCAGATCATGCGGACAGAAAGACTTTAGTGATGCCAAACACTCTTTGGGCTCTGGGTGGTTTGGGCTTTATCCTTGCAAGGATTCTCTCTCAAAAGCTTCGGAGGTGGGTTGCTCTCAAATGACAAAAGCCATGGACTAACTCTGAGAAGCCACAAATTTATGGTGTAGGGGGTGGGCTATTTATAGCCACTGGGCAACCTGACCTAATTTGTCCGAAATGACCCTGGGTCACTAAGGAACTGACATATGTCTCAACGGTCAGATTTCAAACACACGCGGCAGCTTGACTTGGGATACAAGTAAAGCTGACTCATCCGACTCTGGATAAGATTTTCTCTCATTGTCTTCACTCGAAGACATAGGATTTGGTTGAGCATCACTTCAGTCACTCTAACTTTGTACACTTGGACCCCACTTAACAGTATGGTGGTTCCCATGACTCGACAAAGAAGAAAAGGAAACAACAAAAAAACTAAGTCTTCGCGCTCCATAGTCTTCATGCAATGTCTTCTCTTGTCATAGTCTTCCACGTGAATAGCTTCATAGACCACCATTGTCTTCAATGTCTTCACACATTTTTAGGGGTCATCTCTGGTAGGTAAACCGAATCAATGAGGGACTACTACCTGTGTTATCTTGCAATTCTCACATACACATTAGTCCCTCAACCAGGTTTATCGTCAATACTCCAAAACCAACTAGGGGTGGCACTAGATGCACTTACACTTCTCATAATCAATCTTGTTCTTCAGCTCGACAATCTTCTGAGCCAAGGTCAGTTCACCAGCAATGGCACCATGGAAGGTGACACTGATGTCCACAGGGAGCTGAAGATCATCAATATTGATGTCCTGGCTGTCGAACCACTCGTCGATGAAGTTATTTAGAATATCAACATCAAAGAGGGGCATATCATTGAAGATTTCCTCCTCTTGCTTGCTCTTGATAAGCATTTCCAGAGCATCATCACCAAGATCTTCATCACTGGACAGATCAATGACTTCTTCTTCATTATGTAGCACAACAAAAGGTGTCAGTGGTTGCCCAGTGGCCTTCTTGGGCAATGACTTCTTGGTCCTCTTGGACACGGGAGATAAGTCTTCAGACTGCACACAGGATTCAGGCAGTGCAATCTTCAGAGGCTTCCTCATAGAAGCTTTTGGTGAAGAATATGGCTTTGAAGCTTTTGCCTTCTTCTTCTTCTTCTTCTTCTTCTTCTTCTTCTTCTTCTTCTTCTTCTTCTTCTTCTTCTTCTTTTCTTTGGGAGCCGAGGGAGCAGCTTCAGTAGCAGCATCACCATCAGATTGCTCCACTGCTACTCTCTACGCAGCAATGTGAGATAGAAGCCCATTAAAATTGGCAAAGGGGCCAATTCTACTCTCATTTGCTTTACGTGTCCCATCAGATATGGGAGTAGTGGGGCCAGGGTTGAAGTTGAGGCCATAGTCCTTTTTGTTCTGGGTAGCTGAATCTTTGGCAAATTGAAAGTTGCTTTTGAAGAGATTGTTGTCACGACACCATAATAGAGATGATGGGTCGGCATTTTCAGGCTGGTGTCCTCCGACCATGCACAGATAGAATTCTTGCCAATGGCTTCAGCCTGGTTCTTTGGCACCAAGCCGCGATACAGATAGTCTCCCCATGGGTGCTTGATGGCATTCTTTTCAGCGTATTCAGGAGTGACGAATCTGTACTTGAACCATTCCTCAGCCCAATATCTTCGGATCCACTTAATCCGATTCTTGCGCTGGTTATAGTTTTCGTCAGGGTCAGACTTGTATTGCTCATACAAAGCAGGAGGCAGATCAAGTGCTGTGTTGCCTCGGTGTTTCCTGCCACCCTTCTAAGCAGACTTTTCTGAAGCCATAATATTCAAGCTGACTGGCTTTAGTACAGTGAATGGCTTCCGTCTGATTGGCTTCAGACAAGAACTGGTTTCAAGTGATTCAATGTGATGCTGTAAGTATTCTGCAAATGAATGCAGACCATGAGAACCAAGGGATTCTCCCACGGACATGTACCTGTGACAACATTAGAGATGCGAGGGAAGGGGAAGAGGTCATAAGCATTCTTAGAAGATTTTGAAGAGAAATCAGTTTAGAAAACATTAACCGCATAGTGCGAAGACATTCACTTATTAGGAGAGAGTTGGTTCCAGATTTGTACGAATCCATGGATAAGTACGAGTGAGGAATCTAACTAGTTATGAAGCATAAGTGAATAAACTTAGCATGTTATGAGATGCAGACGAGAAAAAATCCAGATTTGGAAGTGCAGAAACCACGTTTGGTTGAAGTGGATGGATTTGACAGATCTAAAAGGTAGTAAAAAGTAAGATTTATCTACCCTGGATGAACTACTAGACGGGTTGGAAGAGAAGCCGGGCAGTTCAATCTCCTGCGACCTAACTTGGCGGCGGAAGACACCTACGGCAGCGACGGAGCAGACGAGGTCTGTGGCCGGCGTGAGGACGACGTCGAAGAGGTCGCGGCAGCTAAGCGCTTCATCTCTGGCATTGACACGAGCTAGCAGAGGCGCTAGGGTTTTTGCGAGGTGGCGAGGTGGAAGAACAAATAATGACCGCGCGTGTGAGTATTTATAAGAAGGAGGAGGGCGGCACAGTGCAATTACGCAGGTGTCCCTTGCGGTTCACATCTGAGAGACACGTGGCATGCATGCAACTCATTGAGAGTTGTTCCATGTTCCCACGCACACCTAGATTGTCAGGTGGTCATTCCGGCTTCTCCGATTTTTAGGAAATAAGGATGCAACATTAAAACAGATTAAATGTTTGTAAGATTGTCCACTGCTGATAAGGACTCATAGAAGACAATCGACAGGTTTCAATAGAATGCATATGATTTGGACAGATAGAGTTGAGGTAGAAGCACATAATAGGTTAGGGTCCGATCACATTCACTTAGATCAATCAAGATTCAAGAGTGAAGACATAGCTATAAATATATGAGCCAACTCAACATTGCAAAGATAAATCATGAAGACAAATCAATGTTGAAGACAATCCAAATGCGAAGACTATGCAACTATAACGCCAAGAGAAACACTTCAATAAGAATTTGGTGGTGGCGTTACCCACCGTATAGGAAATGTTAGACCCAGACACGACGCACAATTATCGTGGCGCTCCGAAGTCAAATTCCACATTAATGTATTCACACTCAGACGGTAAGTCTTCATTGATTGAAGACATATGTTACTTAGTGTGTTGCACATCTAAGTCATCAACATGCATAAGCGTTCGGATGTGTGTCCAATCACAGGACATTTGATGATTCTAAGATATTTAGCTCACACCGCAACTTGCAAAATCTTTTCTCATCCAAGGACTTAGTGAAGATATCTGCCAATTGCTCTTCAGTGTTGACGTGAATGATATCAATATCTTCCTTGTTGACATGATCTCTGAGAAAGTGATGATGGATCTGAATGTGCTTTGTCTTCGAGTGCTGAACTAGATTCTTGGAAAGCTTAACGGCGCTCTCATTGTCATGGAAGAGGGGTACATTCTTCGTGTTGATGCCATAGTCCTTGAGAGTTTGCTTCATCCATAAAAGCTGAGCACAGCACAATCCAATAGCAATGTATTCAGATTCAGCAGTGGAGAGTGACACACAATTCTCCTTCTTTGAAGACCAACAGACAAGTGATCGACCGAGAAAGTGACATGTTCCTGAAGTAGACTTGCGATCAACCTTGTCACCAGCATAATCAGCATCAGAATAGCCAATCTGATCAAATGTTGAGCCCTTTGGATACCATAATCCTATCGTTGGGGTGTAAGCCAAATAGCGAAGTATTCGCTTCACTACTAGGTGATGCGACTCCTTCGGTGCCGCTTGAAATCGGGCACACATGCAAATGCTAAGCATTATATCTGGCCTAGATGCACATAATTAAAGTAAGGAACCAATCATGGAGCGGTATACCTTTTGATCAAACTTTTTACCATTGTAGTCAGGACACAGATGACTTTTGGTTGGCATTGGCGTCGTGTATCCTTTGCAGTCTTGTGTTCCAAACTTCTTTAGGCAATCTTTGAGGTATTTCTCTTGTGATATGAAGATGCCATTCCTCTGCTGACAAATTTGAAGACCAAGGAAGAACTTCAACTCACCCATCATGGACATCTGATATTCCTCTTGCATCATATGCCCAAACTCATCACTGTATCTCTTGTCAGTGCAGCCGAAGATAATGTCATCCACATAGATTTGGCATTCAAACAGTTCACCGTCATATGACTTCGTGAAGAGTGTTGGATCTAGAGAACTAGGGTTGAAGCCTTTTCTTTTCAGGAAGTCTTTGAGCGTGTCATACCAAGCGCGAGGAGCTTGTTTGAGGCCATACAGTGCCTTGTTGAGCTTGTACACCATGTCAGGATGTTTTGGATCTTCAAAGCCAGGTGGTTGTGCAACATACACTTCTTCTTCAATCTTGCCATTGAGAAAGGCACTCTTCACATCCATTTGGTATAGAAGGATGTTGTGATGGTTGGCATAGGCTAGCAGTATGCGAATGGATTCAAGCCTTGCCACATGAGCAAATGTTTCATCGAAGTCAATCCCTTCCATTTGAGTATAACCTTGAGCAACCAGACGAGCCTTGTTTCTGACAACTTGACCATGCTCATCTTGTTTGTCACGATAGATCCATTTAGTGCCAATTATATTGTGCTTGCGAGGATCAGGATGGTTGACCAGTTCCCAAACATTGTTCAGTTCAAACTGATGAAGTTCATCTTGCATAGCTTGAATCCATTCAGGTTCCATAAAGGCTTCAACAACTTTCTTGGGTTCAGATATAGAGACAAATGCAAAGTGCCCACAGAAATTTGCTAGTTGTGTTGCTCTTGAACGAGTGAGTGGACCAGGTGCATTGATACTGTCAATTATCTTCTCAATTTGTACTTCATTTGCAACACGGGGATGAATTGGACGAAGATTTTTCCCTTGCAGATCATTGTCTTCAGTTTCAGCATTGACTTCAGGTTGAGCATTTTCTTCAGGTTGACTTGGTGCAATGATGAGTTCGTCTTCAGCCTGAGCTTCTGAAGGTATGATTTCTCCAGTACCCATAAGCTTAATGGATTCACTAGGAGGGACTTCATCTAGCACATTTGGCAGTTGCTCTCTTTGCGAGCCGTTTGTCTCATCGAACCGCACATCCATAATTTCAACCACTTTATAGTGAAAGAGGTTGAAGACTCTGTAGGAGTGTGAATCCTTTCCGTATCCAAGCATAAAACCTTCATGTGCTTTCGGTGCAAATTTTGAAGTGTGATGTGGATCCTTGATCCAGCACCTAGCACCAAATACTCTAAAGTAACTGACGTTTGGCTTCTTACCAGTTAGCAGCTCATATGATGTCTTCTTTAGAAGCTTGTGAAGATAAACACAGTTGATGACATGGAATGCAGTATCAATAGCATTAGGCCAGAACTTTCTTGGAGTCTTGTACTCATCAAGCATCGTTTGAGCCATCTCGATGAGGGTTCTGTTCTTGCGCTCCATGATGCCATTCTGCTGAGGTTTCTAAGGATCAGAGAACTCATGAGTGATGCCCAATGTATCAAGATAAGTGTCGAGGCCGGTGTTCCTGAATTATGTGACATTGTCACTTCTGATGTGCTTGATCTTGACGCCATAGTTCGTCATGGCACGATTGGCGAATCGTCTGAAGACATCCTGCACTTCAGTCTTACAGAGAATTATATGCACCCATGTATATCTCCAGTAATCATCAACAATAACGAAACCATAGAGACAAGCAGTGGTAGTTAGAGTAGAGTAGTGAGTAGGGCCAAATAAGTCCATGTGAAGCAGCTCGAATGGTTGAGATGTTGTCATGATTGTCTTTGAGGGATGCTTGGCCCTAGTCATCTTCCCAGCTTCACAAGCACCACATAGATGGTCCTTATTGAACTTGACGCCTTCGATGCCCAAGACATGCTTCTTCTTTGCGAGAGTGTACAAGTTCCTCATGACCACATGTCCAAGCCTCCGATGCCAGATCCAGCACTCTCAAGATTTTACTAGAATACATACGGCTAGCTGTGGTCCTGCTGAGAAATCTACCATATACAAATCATCTTTTCGATACCCTTCAAAGACTAGAGATTTGTCAGATCCCATAAGGACAAGGCAATAATATTTTCCAAATATCACAATCATGTTCAAATCACATAGCATTGCTATAGACATTAAGTTGAAACCACGGGATTCAACAAGCATCACTTTATCCATGTGCTGATCCTTTGAGATAGCAACTCTACCAAGACCCAATACCTTACTTTTACCAGTGTCAGCAAATGTGATGTGACTTTTATTAGACGGGCGAAGGGTTGAATCCATCAGAAGACTTCGATCACCAGTCATGTGGTTGGTGCAGCCACTATCCATAATCCATTTTGAAGCTTGAGGTGTCATATCCTATAGTACAGTTTGGGGGATAGGCTTCACCAAGAGAGTTGTGAAGCAAAAACATTTGACGAAAACGCGGAACATAGAAGTTCAGATCTTGGTTAGGATAGATAGGATGGGTGTCAAGGAATCCCGGGACAAAATACATAGTAAGACCATTTGGACATTTTATCTTGCGTCCCACAAGATGTTTAAGGTCCCCAGCATAAGCATCAGATGCCTTTGATTTCTGGCTGGAGACCTTTCCTTGCAAAAGAGAGTTAAGTTTCTTAACCACCCACAACTTCAGGGGTGGCTTAGAAGCTATGAGTCTAAGTGCAGCATCTGAGAATTTCAGCTTTGGAGCCCTAGCAAATAGCATTGCAGGAGGAGAATAATACTCATAAGAATAAGTAGAAAAGTTCTTAGACTTATGAACATAGAGGTTTGACGAAACTCGCTCGTATTCAAAAGTCTGAATGATTTCCCTGCAAAACATTGGCGTTAGGGTGACTCAGGTGAGTCCTCTGTCTGTATGAAGCCTTTGGACCATATGAAGCCCTTGGTCTGGGATTTGTCTTCTTCCCTGGTGGTGTCATGATGACATTCCCGGGAAGACTTTCGAGACAACACTTGGGTACGTAGATCTTCTTAAGTGGTGGTCCATTCCTGCAGTTAGTACCAATATACCTAGCAAATACTTCACCATTCTGATACCTGAACAATTTATAGTTTGCATCAAAGGATTCATCACTGATAATTGGGTTAGCACTAGTGAAGCCATATAAGGTAGATGGGTCCACTGAAGGTTCCTTCGCAGCAACCCATGTGGTTTTGGGGTACTGCTCAGGCATCCAGTAAGAACCATCAACATTCATTTTCCTCTCGAACCCAACACCCTCTTTCCTAGGTTTCGGTTCAGAATCTATTTTTTGAGGACATCACATAGTGTGTGATGCCCTTTGAGACTTATGTACATTCCTGTCTCAAGCAATGACTTCAACCTGGCATTCTCATCAGCAACAGTAGTGGTGTCCTCAGTAGAGGGGTTAGTTAGCACATTAGGAGTTGAAGATATTGCAACAATAGCAGCAATTGAACATTCAGCAACAGAGACAACATTATCACACTCAATACATTTTAGACATGGTGGTTCAAATCCTTCCTGAGCGGAACTGATCTGTTGAGCGCAGAGTGACTCGTTCTCCTTTTGAAGATCTTCATGAGCCGATCTCAATTTCTCAAGTTCCTGCTTCCTTTGAGGATAATCATAGGAAAGTTTCTCATGAGATGTTGAGAGCGATTCATGACAACTTTCAAGTTCCTCATACTTAACATGAAGATTTTTAATGTCTTCAATTAGGGACTAAGTTCGGATCATTTCCATGTCAGACAGGTCATCGCTTTTGTCTAACAACTTTTTAATATGTTCCATAGCATTCTGTTGTTCAGTTGCAATTTTAGCAAGTGTTTTGTAGCTAGGTTTAGATTCACATTCAGAGTCATCTTCACTTGATGTTTGAAAGTAAGCACCGCGTGAGTTTACCTTGGCACCACGTGCCATGAAGTAGTAGGTGGGAGCAGAGTCATCCTCATCCTTGGCATCAACGTTGGTGACGAGGCCATTGTCTTCAGCATTGAAGATGGACTTGGTGACATATGCAGAAGCTAGAGCCAGGCTTGCTACTCCAGAATCAGATTACTCTTCAGACTCCACCTCTGCCTCCTCAGATGCAGACTACTCCTCTGAATCCATCTCCTTGCCAATAAATGCACGAGCCTTGCTTGATGAGCTCTTCTTGTGTGATAAAGACTTGGAAGAATACTTTGAGGATTTCTTGTTCTTCTTGTCATCAGAATCATATTCCTTGCTCTTCTTCTTCTTCTTCTTTGTCTCATTGTCCCACTGTGGACACTCAGGGATGTAGTGACCAGGTTTCTTGAACTTGTGACAGGTTCTCTTCTTGTGATCACGAGAGGAAGCTTCATCATTTCTCGAGTTGGATCTTGAAGACTTTCTGAAGTCTTTCTTCTTGGCGAACTTCTGGAACTTCTTCACAAGCATAGCAAGCTCCTTTCCAATATCTTCAAGATCCCCAGAACTGCAGTCAGATTCTTCTTCATATGAGGAAACAACCTTTGCCTTCAAAGCATGAGTACTGCCGTAGTTGGGACCATAGATATCTCTTTTCTCAGATAGATGGAACTCATGTGTGTTGAGTCTCTCAAGTATGTCAGACAGATCGAGTGTCTTGAAGTCAGGACGCTCTTGAATCATAAGGGCCAGGGTGTCAAATGAGCTGTCAAGAGATCTCAGAACTGTCTTGACGATTTCGTGCTTGGTGATCTCAGTGGCGCCGAGTGCATCAAGCTCATTGGTGATATCAGTGAGGCGATCAAATGTGAGCTGAACATTCTCATTGTCATTTCTCTTGAAGCGGTTGAAGAGATTGCGAAGAACACTGATCCTTGAATCTCTCTATGTTGAAACGCCTTCATTTACCTTGGAGAGCCGGTCCCAAACTAGCTTCGCAGTTTCCAGAGCACTCACACGACCATACTGTCGTTTGGTGAGATGACCACAAATGATGTTTTTGGCAGTTGAGTCCAGTTGGATGAACTTCTTGACATCAACAGGAGTAACACCTTCACCGGCCTTGGGAACACCATTCTTGATGACATACCCGAGATCGGCGTCAATGGATTCAAGATGCATATGCATCTTATTCTTCCAGTAGGGGTAATCAGTGCCATCGAAGACAGGGCACACAATCGAGATCTTGATTATCCTTGCAGTCGACATAGCTAAGCTCCAGGTGGTTAAACTGAATCATACAGAACAAGGGAGCACCTTGCTCTGATACCAATTGAAAGTGCTAGTATTCGACTAGAGGGGGGGTGAATAGGCGATTTTTATGAAAGTCTTCAAAAAAGGGGTGTTATGAAGACAAACAATAGAAATGAACCTATTGACATGCAGCGGAAGGTAGACTACACTAGACAAGCCATAGTCAAGTAAGCAATATAGTGAAAGCACGAAGACTATCAGCAACTAGGTAGTATGGATCAGGATGGAAGATAGTATGAAGCCAAACATACAACAGTCTTCACACAGTCGAGTCAATCAGATCAGGCAATTGGGCAAAGAATTCACGAAGACAAACTGTAAGTAAGGTGAGAGAGGAAGGATAGAACCAGTTGCTCGGAGAGGACAAGAGAATTGTTCGACCAGTTCCAGTTGTTGTGACAACTGTACGTCTGGTTAGGGAGGCTGAGATTCAACTAAGAAGACCATGTCTTCACCTTATTCCCTTTGAGCTAAGAACACTTAGTCCTCGCCCAATCACTCTGTTAAGTCTTCAAGGGAGACTTCCAAACCTTCACAGACTTCATTCACCGGCAATCCACAATGACTCTTGGATGATCATAACATGATGCCTAACTGGCTGGAGGATTCACAATCTCAAGTGTAATAGTCTTCCGATCACGCGGTCAGAAAGACTTCAGTGATGCCTAACACTCTTTGGCTCTGGGTGTTTTGGGCTTTGTCCTCGCAAGGATTCTCTCTCAAAGGCTTCGGAGGTGGGTTGCTCTCAAACGAAAAAAGCCGTGTACTAACTCTGAGTAGCCACCAATTTATGGTGTAGGGGGTGGGCTATTTATAGCCTGGAGGCAACCCGACCTGATTTGTCCAAAATGATCCTGGGTAACTAAGGAACTGACACGTGTCCAACAGTCAGATTTCAAACACATGCGACAGCTTGACTTGGGCTACAAGTAAAGCTGACTCATCTAGCTCTGGATAAGATTTGCTCTCATTGTCTTCGCTCGAAGACATAGGATTTGGTTGAGCATCACATCAGTCACTCTGACTTTGTTCACTTCGACCCCACTTAACAGTACGGTGGTTCCTATGACTCAACAAAGAAGAAAAGGAAACTACGAAACAACTATGTCTTCGCACTCCATAGTCTTCACGCGATGTCTTCTCATGTCATAGTCTTCAATGTGAATATCTTCACAGACCACCATTGTCTTCAATGTCTTCACACATTTTTAGGGGTCATATCCGGTAGGTAAACCGAATCAATATGGGACTACTACCTGTGCTATCCTACAATTCTCACAAACACAATAGTCCCTCAACCTAGTTTGTCGTCAATACTCCAAAACCATCTAGGGGTGGCACTAGATGCACTTACACAAACCCATACATGACTTGTCAGTGGTTGATCCCTTGGAAGAAATGTCGATGTTTGCAATGTTTGAATTTGGGCATTGTAATCTTTGAATTTGAACCTTGCAATATTTATGGTATTTTTTATATAACGTAATTGGATGTTTAATTTGGTATTGCAATCATGTCATGTTACAAGTATATATATGTTGTTCTTCTGTACACAGAGCATAGATGTTCTGCAGACAGAGCATATCACAACACACACAGACCGCACTAGGTAACCCATCAACGATGAATTCATCAATCACAAACAGTTCATCCGAGTGAACCGTATGCTCTACATCGCACACGCCTTTGTCTGGCATCTTGTTTCTTTTGTTCATCCTCATTGCAAATAGTTAATTGAACTGAACCGTATGCCCTGAATAGCAAACGCAACAAAAATCTGAACCGTGTTTGATGCATCTGTCGTCGCAAATGTTCTGCACCTTTTTTGACGGTTCTTTTACACCACCTTCTGTGATTAATGCATTTCACATAGTTTCGTGAAAGGTTCTCTGATCGTAGTGTTGCATTAGCAGCATCCTGCAGTAGTGCTAGGCCAGATATTATGCTTAGCATTTGCATGTGTGCTCGATTCCAAGCGGCACCAAAGGAATTGCATCACCTCGTGGTGAAGCGAATTCTTTGATATTTGGTTCACACCCCAACACTAGGATTATGGTATCCAAAGGGCTTAGCATTTGATCTAGTTGGATTCTCATATGCTGATTATGCTGGTGACAAGGTTGATCGCAAGTCCACATCAGCACACGTCACTTTATTGGATGATCTCTTGTCTGTTGGTCTTCAAAGAAGCAGAACTGTGTATCAGTCTTGTAACGCCCCGAATTCGATGCGCCAGGTGTCTGCCAGTTATTCGCCGTCGTTTCCATGTCATTTGCTTGCGTGTTGCATTTTGCCATGTCATCATCTGCATTTCATCTGCATGTTGTTCAAAACTTGCATCTGTTCGGGTTCCCCCGGTCCTCTCCGTTGTCCGTTCGGAGTCCAGACACACTCGCACGCGCTCGCGGCACCTCCGAATATTATTTTATTAGTGGCATAAAAATGTTCTCGGAATGGGTTGCAACTTGTCGTGCGGTCTTATTATAGTGTAGACAGAGCGCCTGCCAAGTTTCATCGCATTCGGAGTCCATTTGATAGCCCAACCGTTAAATATAGCGGTACCATTGCCGGTACCTTCGTCGGATGTTTCGGTCTTCGAAACCTGCCGCTGGGCCTCTCTCTCTCTTCTCTCCACTCAGCCCAACCTCTCTTCACATCCCATCTAGGCCTGCCAACCCGCCCTCGCGATCAGATCTATCGGATTACGATCGGAGGGCTCCGAAAGCCCCCAAAACCCCCTCTAACCCTAGCCCCCTGCTATATATGGACCTCCCCTTCCAGTTTGGGCAGCTACCTACCCCTCCTCCTAAATTTCTGTGCCCCCAATCATCTTCCAGCCGCCTCCCACCTCCTCTCCTCGAATTCCGGCGCCGACCTCCATGCTACCGCCACTTGGCGTCGCCCCACGGGCCAGCCGCCGTCCCTCAGGCGCCCGTGGCCTACTCCCAGCGAGCCACGTGGCCTCCCCGCTCCTCCCCGCGCCCCGCCGCCGTAGGCCCTGCGAGCCCATCACGGGCGCGCCCGGCCCGTCCGCTCCACCGCCGCGCGCCCGAGGCGCCCGTGCCCCTGTGCCCCGTCCCGATCCAGGGAGGAGAGGAGCTCCTCCCGTTCGCCTCGCCGCCGACCGCATCGCCCCACCGCCTCGTCGACCACCGCCGCCGCGGCTCCAGGCCAGGTCACGCCGCCCCTCGCCACCTCTCCCCCTCTCTCTCCTCGCCCCACCTCACACTCTCTCTCCTGCAGGACCCCGCCACCCTTGGAACTTCTCACCGGAGTAGCCTCCCCGAGCGCCGCCAGCCACCCCGACACCAGATCCGGGGTCCCCCGCCGCCGATCTGCCCATTCCCAGCCCCGGCGTCGTCCCGGCCTCGCCCTGCTCCCTGCCGGCGATCGCCTTCGGCCCCGCCCTCGTCCCTGTCTCCCCGATCTGGTCGAGATCGGGAGGAGGACGAGCAACCCCGCTTGGGCCTCCTGAGGCCCAGCCCAGCCACCGAACCCCCCCAGCCTGCAGCACCGTCTTGGGCCAAGCCCACGTGGTGAGCCACCCGCCTAAACCCGCACAGAGCGTCGTTTAGTATTCTACGCTCATATGTTTTTTTTCTGAAATGACTAAGTCCCTATATTTTAGTATTTTCATGACATGTTCATCATGCCGTATCTCTACATCCGTAGCTCCGTTTCGTGCATGTAATATGTCAAATTTTTCACCTCGATGAGTACATCATTTCATTCCATTGCATCATATTCATTTGAGCTCATCTAGATGCCTGAATCATCGTTGTAAGAGTGCTTCATGATGTTTTCTGCTGTCTGTTATCAGAACGAGCTCTTTTATCATTTTTGCCATGATTGATGTGTGCATTCTATGAGGTTGATGTCTACAAGTGTTTTGATCTATGCTATGTCTTCTTTACAGAGGTGCTTACCATGTATTTTTGTGATCAATGTGGTGACTAGCACAAGCATGCAAACTAGGCATCGTGATGTTGCTGATTTTAGTCCTTGTTCTGCTGTTATTTTGATGCCATGTAAACTTGATGCTACAGAGAGATCCATGCATATTTTGAGATACTTCAGTAAGGGTGTTTTGAACATGTGGTTATTGTCTATCCATTGATGCCCTTTGTTGAAATTATGGAGTAGTCTAGCATGTCATTTGAGTGCTCTACTTTTGCTTCAAAATGTTTCCTGGCAGATTGTTTACTTGTTATTCAATTTGGCCAAGCTTGCTATAGTTGATCCTTGCATGCTATGGACTTGTTCTTTCCTTGGTTGGTTACACAAACATGTCTTCTTGATGATGCTATGCTTATCTTGTCATGCAATGACTTGTGGTGAGTGAATCGAGCTTGTTAAGTAGTGTACATGATGTTGCTGTTTTGCTGGGCTGATTCTGTTATTTCGTGATGCTATATAAACATGTTGCTACTAATCATTATATGCACAATCTGGAGATGTTCTATAAACATGTTTTGATCTACATGTCATCCTCTAACCACACATGCCGCTGGATGCATTTAAGGTCTGCTGTAGCTTGTTCATATCTTGCTCCAAAGTTGCTTCATAATGTTGTTGTCAGCCTGTTTACATTAAGTTCAGTTGTTACCATGTGTTTTCTTAGTGTTCCATGCACCCTATGACCTTGCTATTGCCATGCTTAGCTTCACAAACATGTCTTCTTACTGTTGGGTGCCTTGCCATACCATGTATTGCTCTGTAGTGACTGGTACAAGCTCATCAACATGCCTTCATAATTCTGTTTCTGCCATGTTTGAATCTGTATTATAACTTGCTATGTTTACATGGGTGCCATCATATTTTCTGATCCTTTTTGGCTTATGGTCAGTAAGGGACTTTTGATCTATGCAATTAGTAGATTCATGCCATGCCTTTGTTTGCCATGATAAGTTCCTGTAACATGTTGTTTGATAGCTCTAAACATTGCATCGTGATGTTATTTTCTGCAAAGTCTGGAATTGTTATTACTTGCAATCTTACCATGTGTGTTTGAGCATGTTCTATTGATTTCTGGAGATAGCTCAGTGTTCATGTTTTGTTGTGCTTTACCTGTACATCATGTCCATGCCTTTTGTTATTATGTTAGGGTGTTGTAGCTTATTGTTTTGATGCTTGTAATATGCCTAGTTGCTGTTTTGGACAGATTGTTGCTATAACTTGTTTCATGTGTGTGTGTTGAACCGTTGCTCCGTTTTGAGTGTGCTCTATATGAAACTTGCTTAGAATTGCATGTAGTTTCAGATTATCATGTTGCATCCTTGTTTTGAGGTGTTTGCTTGATGTTTGGATGCATTTTGCATCAATGCCATGTTTAACTTGTATTGCTCATATCTTCTAGGCCATAGCTCCGAACTAAATAAACTTTATATGTAACTTGACTAGAATCTCGTGTAGATCATCTTGTTGCATCTTAACTTGCCGTTTAACAACTTGAACATAAGGTTTATTAAGATCTGGACCAATTTCGAAATATGCATATGAGGACTTACCGGAATTGTTATATGTTGTTCCCGGCCTCATTTAAACTTGCCTTGATGTGTTGCTCTTGTTTGCATCATCTCTTACCATGAGTAGCTTCATGTAGTCTTGTCTTGCATCATGCTTGTTCATGCATCATGCCTTGTTCATGTGTGGTGTGTTTACCTATGTTGTGTGCTTCTTTTCGATAGTTCCTGTTTTGTTGCGATCGTGAGGATTCGTTCGTCTACGCTTGGTTCGGCTTCATCCGTTCGTCTTCTTCATGGACTCATTCTTCTTCCTTGCGGGATTTCAGGCAAGATGACCGCTACCCTGGATCTCACTACTATCATTGCTATGCTAGTTGTTTCGTTCTATCGCTATGCCGCGCTACCTATCACCTGTTCATCAAGCCATCCCAAATTGCCATGAACCTCTAACCTTTGACACCTTTCCTATGCTAACCGTTGTTTGGCTATGTTACCGCTTTGCTCAGCCCTCTTATAGCGTTGCTAGTTGCAGGTGAAGTTGAAGATTGCTCCATGGCGGACAGGTTTATGTTTGGGATATCACAATATCTCTTATATTATTAATGCATCTATATACTTGGTAAAGGGTGGAAGACTTGGCCTTTTGCCTAGTGTTTTGTTCCACTCTTGCCGCCTTAGTTTCCGTCATGCCGGTGTTATGTTCCCGTATTTTGCGTTCCTTACGCGGTCGGGTGATTTATGGGACCCCCTTGACAGTTTGCTTTGAATAAAATTCCTCCAGCAAGGCCCAACCTTGGTTATACCATTTGCCTCACCACCACCTATCCTGTCCCTTGGGTCGGCCAACCCGAGGGTCATCTTTATTTTAGCCCCCCCGGGCCAGTGCTTGTCTAAGTGTTGGTCCGAACAGAGTAGACTGCGGGGCCACCTCGGGGCAACTCAAGGGCTGGTTTTACTCGTAGGATGTCTCATCCGGTGTTGCCCTGGGAATGAGATATGTGCAGCTCCTATCGGGATTTGTCGGTGCATCGGGCGGCTTTGCTGGTCTTGTTTTACCATTGTCGAAATGTCTTGTAAACCGGGATTCCGAGTCTGATCGGGTCTTCCTGGAGAAGGTCTACTCCTTCGTTGATCGCGAGAGCTTGTCATGGGCTAAGTTGGGACACCCTTGCAGGGTATAATCTTTCGAAAGCCGTGCCTGCGTTTATAGGCAGATGGGAATTTGTTAATGTCCGGTTGTAGAAAACTTGACACCAGATCCATATTAAAAGGCATCAACCGCGTGTGTAGCCGTGATGGTCTCTTCTCGCGGAGTCCGGGAAGTGAACACGGTTTCTATGTTATGTTTGACGTAAGTAGGAGTTCAGGATCACTTCTTGATCATTGCTAGCTTCGACCGTTCCATTTGCTCTCTTCTCGCTCTTATTTGTGTATGTTAGCCACCATATATGCTTAGTCGCTGCTGCAGCCTCACCACTTTACCCCTTCCTTTCCTTTTAAGCTTTGCTAGTCTTGATACCCGTGGCTCACAGTTTACTACAACAACAGTTGCAGGTACAGGTTATGCGATGATCATGACGCGAGAGCGATGTTTGCTTGTTCGGAGTTCTTCTTCTGCTTCTTCTTCGATCAGGGGATAGGTTCCAGGTCGGCAGCCTGGGCTAGAAGGGTGGATGTCGTTTGAGTTTCTGTTTGTGTTTCATCCATAGTCGGATGTTGATCTTATGTATTGTGATGTTGTATTCGTGTGGCATTGTATGCCTCTTGTATGTATCCCCATCTATTATGTAATGTTGATGTAATGATATCCAACTTGCAAAAGCGTTTCAATATGCGGGTCTATCCTTGGTGGGACCTTCGAGTTCCTTTTGGATAGGGTCGCATATTGGGCGTGGCAAGTCTCCACTGCTGAATCTGAATACATTGCTGCTGGATCTTGCTACGCTCGGCTTCTCTGGATGAAGCAAACTCTCAAGGACTATGGAATCAACTTGAAGCATGTGCCACTCTACTGCGGCAATGAAAGCGCCATCAAGATTGCCAACAATCTAGTTCAGCACTCGAAGACAAAGCACATTCATATCCATCATCACTTTCTCAGAGATCATGTCATGAAGGAAGACATTGATATCGTTCACGTCAAAACTGAAGAGCAATTGGCAGATATCTTCACAAAGCCCTTGGATGAGAAAAGGTTTTGCAAGCTGCGGTGTGAGCTAAATATTCTAGAATCCTCAAATGTCATGTGAATGGACACACATCCTAATGCTTATGCATGTTGATGACTTAGATGTGCAACACACGAAGTAACGTATATCTTCAATTCATGAAGACTTACCCTCTGAGTGGGAATATATTAATGTGGAATTGGACTTCGGAGCGCCACGATAATTGTGTGCCGTGTCTGGGTCTAATATTTTTACTATACGGTGGGTAACGCCACCACCACACTTTCTTGAAAGTTTTCATTTGGCGTCATGACTACATTATCTTCATTTTTGGTTTGTCTTCAACATTGGTTTATCTTCAAGGTTTATCTTCACAATGTTGTCTTGGTCTTTACTGATATGAAGATAATGCAGTCATGACGCCAGTTCGCAGTAGCTATGTCTTCAATTTGCTATTTTCGTATGTGTGTGTGTGTGTTTGTGTGTGTGTGTGTGTGTTCTGTCCTCTACATCATTCACTTTTAGCTATGTATTCAACTTGCTATTTTTTGAACTAAGTGAATGTGATCGGACCCTGACCCCTTCTGTGCTTATCCCTCAAATTCTCTCTGACTCTTCATATGCATTCTATTGACATGTGTCGTATGTCTTCACTGTATCCTTGTCAGCTGAAGATACAGAGACACACATTTAAAATCGCTTTTAATGCTCCTATTCTTTTTGCGTGAATACCAGAGAAGCCGGAACGACCACCCGACAATCCTCGTGCACGTGGGATCGTGGATCAACTCTCGATAAGTTGCATGCATGCCACGTGTCCACCAAATGTGAACTGCCAGGGGTACTTGCATAATTGCGATGCACCTCCCCCTCTCCTTATCTCTTCTCCCACCTCACCATCTTGCTCAAACCCTAGCGCAACTGCTAGCATCTGTTGCCGCCAGAGGGAAAGCACTTAGCTGTTGCAACCTCTCCGACGTCGTCTGCACGTCGGCCGCGGACCTTGTCCTCTCCACCGTCACTGTAGGTGTCTTCCGCCACCAATTTAGGGCGTGGAAGATTGGACTACTCGGCCTCATTCCACCTCGTCAAGCAGTTCATCATGCACTAAATAAAACTTGCTTTTTACCGCTTGTTTGATCCGTTGAATTTTTCCACTTCTTCCAAAAGTGGTTTCTACACTTTAAATCTACACCCTCTTGTTTTTTAATCTCATTATTTGGAAATACGTTCACTTATGCTCTACAA
Source organism: Triticum aestivum (assembly GCF_018294505.1). NCBI lineage: Eukaryota > Viridiplantae > Streptophyta > Magnoliopsida > Poales > Poaceae > Triticum > Triticum aestivum. The sequence continues at coordinate 485,093,625 of NC_057804.1, read as the reverse complement.
ATAGTTAGATTCCTCACTTGTACTTATTCATGGATTCGTACAAATTGGAACCTACTGACACCAATAGGTGAATGTCTTCGCAATATGAGGTCAATGTCTTCAAACTAATTTATCTTCAAAATCTTCTGAGAATGCATATTGAAAGGGCTAGTTATCGACTAGAGGGGGGTGAATAGGAGATTTTTATGGAAGTCTTGAAAACATGGGAGTTTCGAAGACAAACAGTAGAAACAACACTATTCGTATGCAGCGGAAGGTAGACTACACTAGACAAGCCATAGTCATGTATTCAATGAAGTGAAAGCACAAAGACTATTAGCAGCTAGGTAGTAAAGATCAGGATGGAAGATAGTATGATGCCTATCAGGAAAAGTAGTCACGCAGTGAAGTCAAACAGATAATGCAAGCATGCAATGACTTCAAGAAGACAAACTATAAGTAAAGAGAAGTGAGAGATTTGACCAATGGCTTCAGGAGGACAGGGGTTTGTTCGACCAGTTCGAGTTGCTGTGACAACTGTACGTCTGGTTAGGGAGGCTGAGATTTAACCCAGAAGACCGCGTCTTCACCTTATTCCCCTTGAGCTAAGGACTCTCATTCCCCGCCCAATCACTCTGGTAAGTCTTCAAGGTAGACTCCCAAACCTTCACACACTTCGTTCACCGGCGATCCACAATGACTCTTGGATGCTCAGAACGTGATGCCTAACCGGCTGGAGGATTCACAGTCCTCAAGTGAAATAAGTCTTCAGATCACGCGGACAGAAAGACTTCAGTGATGCCAAACACTCTTTGGGCTCTGGGTGGGTTGGGCTTTGTCCTCGCAAGGATTCTCTCTCAAAAGCTTCGGAGGTGGGTTGCTCTCAAATGACAAAAGTTGTATACTAACTCTGAGCAGCCACCAATTTATGGTGTAGGGGGTGGGCTATTTATAGCCACTTGGCAACCCGACCTAATTTGTCCGAAATGACCCTAGATCACTAAGGAACTGACACATGTCGTAACAGTCAGATTTCAAACACACGCGACAGCTTGACTTGGGCTACAAGTAAAGATGACTTAGAGGTCGGTTGCTCTCAAACGACAAAAGCTGTATACCAAAGTAATCCCAGTAAGGAACATTGGATAGCGGTCAAGAATATCCTGAAGTACCTGAAGAGGACTAAGGATATGTTTCTCGTTTATGGAGGTGACGAAGAGCTCGTCATAAAGGGTTACGTCGACGCTAGCTTCAACACAGATCTGGATGACTCTAAGTCACAAACCGGATACGTGTATATTTTGAATGGAGGGGCAGTAAGCTGGTGCGGTTGCAAGCAGACCATCGTGGCAGGATCTACATGTGAAGCGGAGTACATGGCAGCCTCGGAGGCAGCGCATGAAGCAATCTGGATGAAGGAGTTCATCACCGACCTAGGAGTCATACCCAATGCGTCGGGGCCAATCACCCTCTTCTGTGACAACATTGGAGCTATTGCCCTTGCCAAGGAGCCCAGGTTTCACAAGAAGACCAGGCACATCAAGCGTCGCTTCAACTCCATTCGTGAAAATGTTCAAGATGGAGACATAGATATTGCAAAGTGCATACAGATCTGAATGTCACAGATCCATTGACTAAACCTCTTCCGCGAGCAAAACATGATTGAGGGAGTCCTCAATGGGGCAAGAACAAACGCTGCATTAACAGCGACAATAATGAGGATACGGCAGTCAATGCCGGATTTGGAGGCTCTAAACCCAGTCAGCGGAAAAAGCCATGCAAAAGAACTACTCCGGGTCCGTCCAATTTGGACCGAATACTCGATCGCTCGGGCCAGATACACGACACCCCCGAAAAGCCAACTAACCACACCAACAGGGACTGTTGGGTATTCAAGCAGGCAGGCAAGCTAATTGCTGAAAACAATGACAAGGGGCTGCATAGAGATGACGAGGAAGAGACCCGACCGCTGAACAATAGAGGATAGAAGGGTTTCCCCCCACAAGTGCGGACGGTGAACATGATATACGGAACCCACATACCCAAAAGGGAGCAGAAGCGTGCACTCAGGGATGTATACGCGATGGAGCCAGTCGCCCCAAAGTTTCACCCATGGTCCTCCTGCCCGATCACTTTTGATCGAAGGGACCACCCCACCAGCATCCGCCATGGAGGATTCGCCGCATTGGTTTTAGACCCAATCATCGATGGATTTCACCTCACCAGAGTCCTGATGGACGGCGGCAGCAGCTTGAACCTGCTTTATCAGGATACAGTGCGCAAAATGGGCATAGACCCCTCAAGGATTAAACCCACAAAGACGACCTTTAAAGGCGTCATACCAGGTGTAGAGGCCAATTGTACAGGCTCAGTTACACTGGAAGTGGTCTTCGGATCCCCGGATAACTTCTGAAGCGAGGAGTTAATCTTCGACATAGTTCCGTTCCGGAGCGGCTATCATGCTCTGCTCGGACGTACCGCATTTGCAAAGTTCAACGCGGTGCCGCACTACGCATACCTCAAGCTCAAGATGCCAGGCCCTCGAGAAGTCATCACGGTCAACGGAAACACTGAATGCTCTCTCCGAACGGAGGAACATACAGCGGCTCTCGCGGTAGAAGTATAGTGCAGCCTCTTAAGACAATTCTCGAGTCCGGTCATTAAGCGACCGGACACGGCTAAACGCGCCCGGAGTAACCTACAAGAAGACCACCTGGCACGCTCCGAGCATGCATAGCAATGCGGCCCCAACCCCAGCCCCTGCAAAATTGCAAGACTGGTCCTTCACGTACATCATTACGCTCTGGAGATACCATGGGCATAGGGGGAGGGGCACGACCACGATAGGCCCAGAATGCGGCTTAACCACACCAGGGGCTCTCAAGTCTGTCGTTCTTTTTTTTTCTCTTTTTCTTCCTTTTTTTTTACCCACAGGACTCCGTTCATCAGAGGTCCTGTCCGGCAGTAGACCTACCGAACTCACGATGCAACAGCCAGGGAAGGAGAAAGGCTACGACGAATATCCAGGTGGTCTCCATTACGAGCATTAAATCTGTTTTATACACCATTGCGCAGCCTACCCCTGGAGGGGGACAAGTTTAACATTCCCATCCCTTGCTTACCACACTATTTGTATCGTTCTGCATTCACGGCAATATTTCTTGAATAAGCAATGCAACACCTTTTTGCTTATGATTGCATTTCTTTCTCATACATATGTTCATTTATGACATGTTGCATCCATACACTTTGGTACGGCTAAATACACCAGGGGCTTATGTTTCCCGCATCATGGTGTGATAAGTCCGAACACTTTCACAAGTGCGGCACCCCGAACTTATAGCATTATATGCATCGGCTCCGAATCATGTCTTGGGTCAATAGTTGGGTTTGCCTGGCTCCCATGTTTTGGTACCTTAAGTTCCGTTGTATCGGCTAAGGTAGCACTGGGAGAACCACTGCGATTGCGCCCCAGTTGAGCTGGGCGAGCGCCTTAGTGGAGAAAGCTAAAACTGACCGTCATGATGAGGCGCGAGCTGGTCGCTGTTCGAGAGGTTTTTTTCGAGTCCCTAAAGACTTATGCCGCTTAGAGCGAGGAACCGGCTTTGTCCGGCCCAGGCGTGGACAGCGCCCCAAATTCGGCCTTCCGAACACTAGGGGCTTCGCCGAAATTTAAAATTATAGAATTCCATGGCTAAGTGAGAGTGTTCAAGCATTATAAGTCCGGTTGCCTCGTTCGTTGTGTTGAGCGCCTCCCTAGATGGACCCAAAAATGGGAACAAGAGTGCTCAAATTTATCCCGAACACCCCAGCACTCGTGGCATGGGGGCTGAAGCCGATGACTTGCCATCTCTCAGATTTGATAAATGGCCGCACAGAAGGTAATATTTTAAATTAACAAGCGTTGCTTAGCGCATATGATCAAAGTTTTCAGCGCACAGGATAACAAAATGCGAGTCTACTCAAATATTACATCTTTGGAGAACTCACCCGCAATAATGCGGGCACCCTTTAGGGCACTCTTATAATACATCTCGGGTGTGCGATACTCCTTGCCTGGCGGTGGCGCATCCGCCACAAGCTTCTCAGCATCCATCTTGCCCCATTGCACCTTTGCGCGAGCAAGGGCCCGACGGGCACCTTCAATACAGGCGGAGTGCTTGATGACTTCAACCCATGGACACGCATCCACCAGTCACCGCACTAGGCCGAAGTAGTTCCCAGGCATGGCCTCCTTGGGCCACAGCCGAACTATGAGGCCCTTCATGGCCTGTTCGGCCAACTTGTGGACCTCGACCAGCTGCTTCAGCTGGTCGCTAAGGGGCACCGGATGTCCGGCCTCAGCATACTAAGACCAGAAGACCTTCTCCGTCGAGCTCCCCTCCTCGGCCCTATAGAAAGCGGCAGCATCAGACACGCTGTGGGGCAGATGTGCGAACGCTCCTGGAGAGCTCCGAATTCGGGTAAGTGATAGGTCATTCACACTCACATGCTTGCTTTGCATGAAAAATGCCTTACCCGCCGCTATTTTCTTCAACGCCTCGATTTCCTGGAGGGCCTTGTAGGCTTCGGCCTTAGCGGCTTTGGCACTCTCAAGAGCCGGTGCAAGCTCGGACTCTCGAGTCTTCGAGTCGCGCTCCAAACTCTCATGTTTTTCCACGAGAGCCTGGAGCTCTTGCTGTACCTCCGCCACCCGCGCCTCCTGCTTCTCTCGCTCGGTGCGCTCCGCAGCCGCATTACGTTCGGCCGCGGACACCGCCTCCTTCAGGGTCGCCACCTCGTTCGTGGCCCCTGCAATACCCACGTTATCCTTGTCATTCTTCTTGCAACCAAATCCTTTTCTGTAAGGTACAATTTTAATAAGGTGTTACTCACCTTCCTTGTCCTCGAGCTGCTTCTTGGCAAGGCCGAGCTCGTTCTCAGACCGCTCGAGGCTTTGCTTCAAAGTATTGACCTCCGCAGTCAGTGCAGCAGAGGTTAGCAACACAGCCTGCAATCCCATATTGACATATTTTTTATGACTCCTGCGTATATCTTTTTAGATCCTCAGTCCGGCTTTTCTTTCTGAACACCGAACCGAGCATCAGGGGCTACTGTCTATGCGGTACTATTTTACATATATCAAAATTCTTACCTCAAAGCCTGTTAGAAGGCTGCTGCAGGCTTCGGTCAGCCCGCTCTTGGCGAGCTGAAGGTTCTGAATCACCGCACTCATGACGGTGCGGTGTTCCTCTTCGATGGAAGCGCCGTTGAGCGCCTCCAGCAAGCTATCCGGCGCCTCCGGTTGGACGGAGGCCGCCGGTGTCATGGTCTTTCCCTTCTTACAAAGGGGCCGCCCGCCGGACTCCGGAGCCACTACAGGTTCCGGTGCGGAGTCCGGTGCAAAGTCCGGGAGGTTGCCTTGCGGCACCTCCGGGGCCTCCTCCTCCTGGCGGGTCCCTTCCCGGGATCCCACCTCGGCATCGTCCGCATCACGGGGGGGTGGAGGCGGTTGGAAGGGAATCCATATCCGACGCACCCAAGGACCCGCTCGACGAAGCAGGAAGATCATCCTTGGGCGGACTGCAGGGTTGTATGCGGCATTAGAAAGACACCATGTGGCGAAAATAAAAATCATGAAGTTATTCGGGAGTCCGGATACTTACGATCTCGCCAGGGGCTTGGCCCTTGAAGGCCAGTCCTCGTCGTCGTCGCCGGCATTGGCAGAGCACTCCGAGGGAAGAGTCCTTCCCTTCTGGGACCCTTCGGCCTCCCTCGTTGGGGAGGCCCTCCTTTTATTCCCTTCCCCCGCTGGGGGAGAGGCCTCTTTATTCTCCTCCTCGCCTTCGTGGGAGGAGTCCGCCTCGGAGTCACCGGATGATAAGTCCGATGACACCTGAAAACGGGAACTCTTTCGAGTGCCCGTGGCCTTCTTCTTGGCCTTCTTCTTCGGCACCACGTGGGGTGCCGGAACCAGCAACCCGTTAAGCGGGCGTCCGCTGGGTCTTCCGGCAAAGGGGACGGACAGTTAGTCTGCTCGGCCTTCTTCAGCCAGTCCTGTCAAAGGAGAGGGAGTTTAGATCTTGCATAGAGTCAAACTATGGAAAACAAGTGTCCTGTAAACGGTAAAATCGCTTACCTCGCTAGCCGGACGCTGCGAGTTGAATTCGCGATCTTCGGTAGCGGATGCGGGAGCCTCGGCGCCCTTAAACAACACCCTCCAGGCCTCTTCATACGTAGTGTCGAAGAGCCTGCTCAAAGTCTGGTGCTGCGCCGAATTGAACTCCCACATATTGAAGTCCCATTGTTGGCACGAGAGAATCCAGCGGGTGAGCATGACCTGGACTACGTTGACAAGCTTGAGCTTCTTGTTCACTAGCTTTTGGATGCAGGCTTGGAGTCCGATCAACTCCTCTGAATCACCCCATGTCTTGCCACTCTCTTTCCAGGAGGTGAGCCATATGGGGATGCCAGATCTGAATTCGGGGGCCGCTGCCCATTTAGGGTCACGCGGCTCAGTGATGTAGAACCACCCCGATTGCCACCCCTTAATGGTTTCCACGAAGGTGCCCTCGAGCCTAGTAACGTTGGGCATCTTGCCCACCATGGCGCCTCCGCACTCTTCTTGGCTGCCCTTCACAACCTTCGGCTTGACACTAAAGGTCTTGAGCCACAAGCCGAAGTGGGGCTGAATGCAGAGGAAGGCCTCACACACGATGATAAACGCCGAGATGTTGAGGATGAAATTCGGGGCCAGATCATGGAAATCCAGGCCGTAGTAGAACATGAGCCCCCGGACAAAGGGATGGAGTGGAAAGCCCAGTCCATGGAGGAAATGGGAAAGGAATACTACCCTCTCATGTGGCCTAGGGGTGGGGATGAGCTCCCCCTCGTCGGGGAGCCGGTGCACGATGTCGCTGGAAAGATATCCGGCGTTGCGCAGCTTCTTGATGTGCCCCTCCGTAACGGAGGAGGCCATCCACTTGCCTCCCGCTCCGGACATAGTTGGAGAAGGTTGAGGTGAGATGTGCAGACTTGGGCGCTGGAGCTCGAGTTCGCGGAGATGGATAAGCAAAGGAGGAAGAAGGCGTAGGTAAAAGGGTGGATCTTTATCCCCTTATATGGGCGGACGAAACCATGCGTCCCCACCGGCCTGATAAAACTCGCTTATCTCCCAAGCGCTGCAATCAATGGCGCGGTTGGGTTACCCACGTCCGTATTGATGGGAATCCTGGAATAAGGGGAACACGATCTCTGCTTCGACAAGACGTGCCAAGGAAACCGCTTCGCTAAACGCGCTGAGGTGGTACAGTAAAAACAATTCGAGTAAAGGCTTGGTGGTGGTGTGACGTCACGCCACAAAATACGTCAGCAGATTGAACTTGTGTAAATATTATTCTCTCTACGGTGGTATGTGGAATTTATTTTGCAGAGCCGGACACTATCCTGGTGTTCACAATCTTCTATAAATTATTCGGAGGAGGAACCTGCCTTGCAATGCCGAAGACAATATGCGCGCCAGACTCGTCGTCATTGAAGCCTGGTTCAGGGGCTACTAAGGGAGTCCTGGACTAGGGGGTGTCCGGATAGCCGAATTATCATCATCGGCCAGACTCCAAGACTATGAAGATACAAGATTGAAGACTTCGTCCCGTGTCCGGATGGGACTTTCCTTGGCGTGGAAGGCAAGCTTGGCGATACGGATATGTAGATCTCCTACCATTGTAACCGACTCTGTGTAACCCTAGCCCTCTCTGGTGTCTATATAAACCGGATGGTTTTAGTCCGTAGGACAAACAACAATCATACCATAGGCTAGCTTCTAAGGTTTGATCTCGTGGTAGATCTACTCTTGTAATACCCACATCATCAATATCAATCAAGCAGGACATAGGGTTTTACCTCCATCAAGAGGGCCCGAACCTGGGTAAAACATCATGTCCCTTGTCTCCTGTTACCATCCGCCTAGACGCACAGTTCGGGACCCCCTACCCGAGATCCGCCGGTTTTGACACCGACAATGATCAACACCAGAACTCTATGGGTGTTAGATTCATCACAATGTAACTAGTTTATTGACTCTAGTGCAAGTGGGAGTCTATTGGAAATATGCCCTAGAGGCAATAATAAAATGATTATTATTATACTTCCTTGTTCATGATAATTTTCTATTATTCATGCTATAATTGTGTTATCCAGAAATCGTAATACATGTGTGAATACATAGACCACAACATGTCCCTAGTAAGCCTCTAGTTGACTAGCTCGTTGATCAACTGATAGTCATGGTTTCCTGACTATGGACATTGGATGTCGTTGATAACGGGATCACATCATTAGGAGAATGATGTGATGGACAAGACCCAATCCTAAGCATAGCACAAGATTGTGTAGTTCGTTTGCTAGAAGCTTTTCCAATGTCAAGTATCATTTCCTTAGATCATGAGATCGTGTAACTCCCGGATACTATAGGAGTGCTTTGGGTGTACCAAACGTCACAATGTAACTGGGTGACTATAAAGGTATACTACATGTATCCCCGAAAGTATCTGTTGGGTTGACACGGATCGAGACTGGGATTTGTCACTCCGTATGACGGAGAGGTATCTCTGGGCCCACTCGGTAATGCATCATCATAATGAGCTCAAAGTTACCAAGTTTTTGGTCACGGGATCATGCATTACGGTAGGAGTAAAGTGACATGCCGGTAACGAGATTGAACGAGGTATTGGGATACCGACGATCGAATCTCGGGCAAGTAACATACCGATTGACAAAGGGAATTGTATACGGGGTTACTTGAAACCTTGACATCGTAGTTCATCCGATGAGATCATCGTGGAACATGTGGGAGCCACAATGGGTATCCAGATCCCGCTGTTGGTTATTGACCGGAGAGTCATCTCGGTCATGTCTGCGTGTCTCCCGAACCCGTAGGGTCTACACACTTAAGGTTCGATGACGCTAGGGTTGTAGAGATATTAGTATGCAGTAACTCGAAAGTTGTTCGGAGTCCCGGATGAGATCGCGGACGTCACGAGGAGTCCCGGAATGGTCCGGAGGTGAAGAATTATATATAGGAAGTCAGGTTTCGGCCATCGGGAAAGTTTCGAGGGTCACCGGTATTGTATCCGGACCACCGGAAGGGTCTCGGGGGTCCACCGGGTGGGGCCACCTATCCCAGAGGGCCCCATGGGCTGAAGTGGGAGGGGAACCAGCCCCTAGTGGGCTGGTGCGCCCCCCTTGGCCCCCCTGCGCCTAGGGTTGGAAACCCTAGGGGTGGGGGCGCCTCCACCTGGCTTGGGGGGCAAGTTACCCTCATGGCCGCCGCCCCCCTTGGAGATTGCATCTCCTAGGGCCGGCGCCCCCTAGGGGCCCTATATATAGTGGGGGGGGCCCGCACCCCAAGTCTCTGTCGCCTCCCTCTCCCTCCGCAACACCTCTCCCTCTCGTAGAGCTTGGCGAAGCCCTGCCAAGATCGCTGTTGCATCCACCACCATGCCGTCGTGCTGCTGGATCTCCATCAACCTCTCCTTCCCCCTTGCTGGATAAAGAAGGAGGAGACCTCTTCCCAACCGTACGTGTGTTGAATGCGGAGGTGATGTCCGTTCAGCACTAGGATCATCGGTGATTTGGATCACGACGAGTACGACTCCCTCAACCCCGTTCTCTTGAACGCTTTCGCTCACGATCTACAAGGGTATGTAGATGCACTCCTCTCTCTCGTTGCTAGATGAACTCCATAGATTGATCTTGGTGAAGCGTAGAATTTTTTTATTTTCTGCAACGTTCCCCAATAAGATGCACTTACAATCTCCCCCTTTTTGGTGATTGATGACAAACTGGTTGAAGTTTTCAACGGGGATAAAAGTATGTGAAATTGTAAAGGATTAAGATAGTGTCTTCATAAGTGGCAAAAGGCTCCCCCTGAAGATGTGCATATAAATGTTTTGCGTTAGAATGCAAATGCACATGGTAGGTTGTACTTGTGGAGATCCTCCTCACCATATGAAGACAATACATCATGCATGAACAGATATACAGGAATAATGACATGCATAATGAAATATGGACGTCTGCGAAATGACTTCATGCGGAATTTATCATCGCACATGCGGAATTTATCATTGCATCACAGAATAGCAGAGAAAGTAGCAGACAACCATCAAGTTTAAGTGTTACAACTCAAAGAACCAAATGTATCAAAACGAGAGTTGTAAACACTAGGCAAAAGAATAGCAACCAGCCATATGGACCCGCTTGAAGACTATCAACCTATGCTTCTCCCCCTTTTGTCAGTAAGGACCAAAAAGGTTTGAAGACATAGTCACTACTCGTGCCCATGAGGAGTAGGTGAAGCAGCAGGGTCGTCCTTGAGGTTTGGTGGTGCAGAAGAACTTGGTGCAGTGTCGATACGCGCTCATGTTGGAGGTGGTGAAGTAGCATCATCGGCGTCATCAAGAACTCTGGCATTTACCGTAGCTGCGGAGGAAGAGTACTCTGAATCTTCAAGAGACGGACTTAGACACAAGACAACATTCCTTGGAGAAGTGGAGTCAAATTTGAATCTCTCGGTGAAGCCATTGTCTTGAAGATCAGCTTCAGCACTAAGCAATGTCAAACCTTTCCAAGTCCTCCGACAGGTTTCATGAGTAACAAAGGCGTTCTTGGTGGCAAGGTTGCGAATGCGATTGACATCCACCAAGAGACTTTTCATTTGACGTTTCATCCAGTAGTGATGCTTGTCGTGTTTCTGATGCAAGGCCACAAGAAGCTCTCGGTCATTGAGCACACGAGATCGCTTTCGAGTCCTTGGAGCAATGGTGGTTTCTATGGCTTCAGCACGTGCACGACGAGTGTTGCCGGCCAACAGATAGACACGAGAAGCATCCTGAACACCTTCAACATGCTGAGAGAAACTCTGATGATCAACATTATGAAGATATATTGCCTCCTTGGCAGGCTCTTGGTAGATGGCTTCGACTGACATATCAACCTCTGGCAGGAATATAAGATGGTTGCGTGCAGAGGGCTGATAGTTAACAGCGAAGTGAAGCTTGATCAATCGCATAATCCAAGGAGCATAAAATTTGAGACCAAAGATGTTAGAGCCAGATGCAACAAACTGATGAATGAAGAAATCCTGAGCATTGAAGCTTTTGCCATTTAGAATATAGAAGACCAATGTCTTCATTGCACCTTCAAGCTTTGCTGAGGAGGAATGCCCTTTGATGGGCCATAGAGTTCTCCTAATGATGTGATAGATGGTGCGGGGCAGATACTCCGGGTCTTCAACAAAGAATTCCTTGGGATATTCTGCATCATGTGGTAGTGGCTTCATCAATCTTAGCATTTGTCTCATGTTGGGCTCTGGCTTCTGAAAGATGCTCTCCAATGCATCGCGGTGAAGCTGACAACCAGGTTCATAGAATTCACCTGGAGTGGATAGGCCAGTAAGCTCAATGAGGTCAAGAGCTTTGCCTTCATGATGGACATTGCCTGTCATCCACTCAAGGACTCATGTCTTCGGATCCCTGTTGTAACCGCGAATGTGAAGGGTTGCATAGAATTGTAGCAGAAGCTCTTCATTCCAATTCTCCTTACCGGTCACAAACTGGAGAAGGCCGGCGTCGCGAAAACAGTCAAGGGCTTCTTCTAAGCAGGGCAGACCAGCAATGGCTTCGGAAATATGAGGAAATATGTGCCCTTGATTGTATAGGACACATGAGTAGTAGCTGCGCTGCCGATAACTCCAGAACCGATCAGATGATATTCTTGGTTTGGAATATGGGTTGTTGGCTCTATCGAAGAAGGTGTTATGTGCAATGAAGCCATTGACATTGAACGATCCTGGTGCAGATGCAGTACCTGGAAACCTTGGCAGCCTTGGTTTTGGCTTCTGAACCTGAGGCATGTGCTCCACATGATAGTCAAACTGAGGTCCAGGAGCAGGCGGAGGAACCATAATTGACCATCTGATAGTGACAAGCTCGCCTTGGTAAAATTCTTGCTCAATGGTGTGTGGCCTTGGAGGCAGAACAGGAGTAGTGGCATTAGCAGAGGCGTCATGTTGTACATTGGTTGCAGGTGCATCGTTGGCTTCACACACAGTGTTCATTGCAGGCGCCACATTATCTTTAGCCATGACAATGTCATTGGCTTCAGTAGTGTTGTTGGTGGCCGCCTCAAGATTTTCAACCTCCACTTGAGTAGTTGGAGGGTCCGGCACGGACACATTCTCCTCGAGAATCACTTCTTCTTGGTTAATGGGCGTGTAGCAACACGTTCTTCTTCTTGTCTTTCATCGGCTGCTGCAGCCAGAATCTCTTCAGAAGCATTAGCTTTAGACACAGGAACCGTCACAGAAGGATTATCTTCAGGGAACACTTGACATGCCACTAAGCTGGACTGGTTTGAGTCTTCTTCTGTGATGGTTGTCATGGAGACAGATGGCCTTAGGCCTTTGCGAAGCCGTTGAAACATGGGCGACGCTTTTGGTGACGGTGTAGTCTCCATGTAGTTGTCGTCATTCACTATTGGGCTAGTGACTTGCGCTGGTGTAGGACGGGTTGTACTTGGTGAATCATGACTTGGAGTTGCTGGTTGGGGGCGATCAACCCATGAGGCATCTTGAGATATTGGCGTCAAAGGACGACCAATGCTGATGAGCTCGCTGTTCGTGAGAACAGGCAATGATACTGTGGGGCACTCAATTTGAGGAAGGCCTTCATCATCTTCTACATTGTCTTGAGGACCAATGTCTTCAGCCGTGACGGGGTCAACGGCTGGATCTTCTTCAGCTTCAGGAGCCTCTGTGGAAGCAGACTCATGAACTATCAACTGACGCTCTAGATTTTCAGGTGCAGGATGAGAAAAAGCAATGGGCTCGACAACAAGGGGCTCTTTGGGAGCAGCCCAATCTCTCTTCTTAGTCTTTCTCTTCTTGGTGGGTGGTGCATCATCAGTGGTGTTCTTGAGCTTGCGCTTTCTGGCTTTGGCTTCAGCTGCCTTGGTTTTCTTCTATTCTGAAGCCACTGTGGGGACCTTAGGCTTCGAGCCGGTCATGCTGGCAAGGAAGACAATGCGAGGTTCTTCCCGCCTTGGAGCTTTAGTTGGGGCGACAATAGACTTCTTCTTAGCAGCCATCTTGGGGTCAATGCCTAGACGCCCAAGTGCCTTGTGCTTCTCAGCTTTGTTGTAATCTTGAACACACTTTGCAGCAAGATTCTTCATGCGTTCTCTTGAGCCTTTGGCTTCTTCGCGCTTCTTGCGAAACGCCTCCTTGAGGTTATTCAACATCAGCTTGAACTTCTGAACATCGTCCACACTAAGCTTAGCCACATGCTTCTTGAACTGTTCTTTCTCAAAATCAATTTTGTTCTTCAGTTCAACAATGCGTTGAGCCAGAGCAAGCTCAGGAGCAATGGCGCCTTGAAAGGCGACGTTGATGCCAATCAGGAGCTGAAGATCATCAAAGCTAAGATTGGGGTTGTCAAACCATTCATCAATGAAGTTATCCAGAATGTTTACGTCGAAGAGGGGCAGATCATTGAAGATCTCCGCCTCTTGTTTGCTCTTGATCAGCTGCTCTAGAGCATCATTACCAAACTCATCATCTGAAGACAGATCAATGGCTTCAGATTCGTTCCTTAGAATGGCAGCTGGTGTCAGTGCTTGACTAGGTCTCTGAACAATTTTCTTTTGAGGCTTCTCGCGCTTCTTGGAGATGCAGAGAGATCTTCAGAGGTGTTACTTGGAGCAGGAGGGGCAGTTGCCAATGGCTTCACTTGAGAAGCTTTTGGTGCAGCAGTAGGTTTTGACGCCTTGGATTTCTTCTACTTCTGCGGCTTAGGAGGAGGAGCCGGTGCATCATCAGAGTCAGCATCATCACCAGAATGATTGACTTTTGCTCCTTGAACGGCAATGTGAGTGATGAGGCCGTCGAGGTTGTAGAACGGGATGATCCTGTTTTCATTGGCTTCACGGGTCCCATCTTCCCGAGGAGCAGATAGACCAGGGTTGAAGTCAAGTCTGAATTCCTTCTTATTCTTTCTAGCAGAGTCTTTGGTGAACTAGTAGTTTCGCTTGAACAGATTGTCTTCACGGCACCAGAACAGAGAAGAAGGGTCAGCGTTTTCTGGCTGTGGTCCACGCACCATGCATGGATAGAAACCCTGTTCAATAGCTTCAACCTGGGTCCGGGGAGGTAGATTTTTGTGCAGTATATCACCCCAGGGTCTCTTGATGGCATTCTTCTCTGCATACTCTTCTGTGACGAATTGGTACTTGAACCATTCCTCTGCCCAATATCTTCGAATCCATTGGATTCGATTCTTGCGTCCTATATAGGTTTCCTGTGGGTCTGTTTTGTACAACTCGTGCAGATCTGGAGGCAAATACTTGGAAGTGTTCCCACGGCGCTATCCGCCACCCTTTCTTGCTAATTTCTCAGTAGCCATGAAGCTTAACCTGAAAGGCTTCAGTACTTGCAAAGGCTTCCATCGGCTAGCCAGACAAGAACTGGCTTCGGGAGAATGTATGTGACTCTGTATGAATTCTGCAAACGAATGCAGACTATGAGAACCAATGGATTCTCCCACGGACATGTACCTGTGACAGCATTAGAGGTGCGAGGGAAGGGGAAGAGGTCATATGCATTCTCAGAAGATTTTGATGATAAATCAGTTTGAAGACATTGACCTCATAACGCAAAGACATTCACTTATTTGTTGTGAGTCGGTTCCAGATTTGTACGAATCCAAGATTAGGTACAAGTGAGGAATCTAACTTGTAGAGTAGCATAAGTGAACAGACTAGGCATAGTATGAGATACAGAAGGAGAGAGATTCAACTTTGGAGACCTAGAAACTGCTTTTGATAGAGAAGGATGAATCTACAAGATCGAAAATACGGTAAAATGTGAGTTTTAATTACCACAATAAGAACTGCTAGACGGAGCAAAGTTGGAGGCCGAGCAGTTCAATCTCCCATGCCCTAACTTGGCGACGGAAGACACCTACGGCGGCGGCGGAGAAGATTAGGTCCGCGACCGGCGTGAGGACGGCGTCGGAGAAGTCGCGACAGCTAAGCGCTTCGTCGCCGGTGTAGTCGAGAGCTAGCGGTGGCGCTAGGGTTTGCGAGAGATGGTGAGGTGGAAGAAGGATTTTTGACCATGATGGGATGCGTATTTATAAGGAAAGTGACAGCACAACGCAATTACGCAGGTGCCCCTGGCAATTCACATCTGAAGGACACGTGGCAAGCATGCAACTCCTTGGTAGTTGTTCCATGTTCCCACGCACGCCTGGATTGTCAGGGTGGTTGTTCCGAATTCTCCGGTTTTCAGGAAAAATGGATATAACATTAAAAATGGATATAAATGTTTGTCAGATTGACTTCAACTGACAAGGTTTAGTGAAAACAATCGACAGTTTTCAATAGAATGCATATGATTTGGATAGATAGAGTTGAGGTAGAAGCATAGATAGGTTAGGGTCTGATCACATTCACTTAGATCAAAAGATTCAACACAAAACCATAGCTATAAGTGAATGTTGTAGAGGACAGAACATAAGTATACTACCAAGTGAAGATAAATCAATTTCGAAGACTTTGCAAACATAACGCCAAGGATAACACTTCAAACAAAAGTTTGGTGGTGGCGTTACCCACCGTATAGGAAGTATTAGACCCTGACACGACGCACAATTATCGTGGTGCTCCAAAGTCAAATTCCGCATTAATGTATTCACACTTAGAGTGTATGTCTTCATTGGTTGAAGATATACGTTAGTTTGTGTGTTGCACATCTAAGTCATCAAAATGCATAAGTGTTAGGATGTGTGTCCAGTTCACATGACATTTGAGGATTCCAAGATATTTAGCTCACACCGCAACTTGCAAAACCTTTTCTCATCCAAGGGCTTTGTGAAGATATCAGCCAATTGCTCTTCAGTATTGACGTGAATGATATCAATATCTTCCTTTATGAAATGATCTCTAAGAAAGTGATGACGAATATCAATGTTCTTTGTCTTCGAGTGCTGAACTGGGTTGTTGGCAATCTCGATGGCACTCTCATTGTCACAGTAGAGAGGATCATTCTTCATATGGATACCATAGTCCTTGAGAGTTTGCTTCATCCAGAGAAGCTGAGCACAACAAGATCCAGTAGCAATGTATTCAGATTCAGAAGTGGAGAGAGATACACAGTTCTGCTTCTTTGAAGACCATCAGACAAGGGATCGTCCCAAAAAGTGACATGTGCCTGATGTGGACTTGCGATCAACCTTGTCACCAGCATAATCAGCATCTGAGAATCCAACTAGATCAAACTCTGAGGGCTTTGGATACCATAATCCTAGTGTTGGGGTGTAAGCCAAATATCGAAGAATTTGCTTCATAGCTAAGTGATGTGATTCCTTTGGTGCCACTTGGAATCAGGCACACATACAAACACTAAGCATTATATCTGGCCTAGATGCACATAAATAAGCAAAAAACCAATCATGGAGCGGTATACCTTTTGATCAAACTCTTTACCATTGACGTCGGGACCTAGATGAATTTTGGTTGGCATTGGCGTCGTGTATCCTTTGCAGTCTTGCATTCCAAACTTCTTCAAGCAATCTTTGAGGTATTTTTCTTGAGAGATGAAGATGTCATTTTGTTCCTGACGGATTTGGAGACCCAGAAAGAACTTCAGCTCGCCCATCATGGACATCTAATATTGCTCTTGCATCATGTGACCAAACTCATCACCGTATTTCTTGTTGGTGCAGCCGAAGATAATGTCATCCACATAGATTTGGCAGACAAACAATTCACTATCATATGTCTTCATGAAGGGAGTAGGATCTAGTGAACCAGGTTTGAAGCCTTTACTCTTCAGGAATTCTTTGAGCATATCATACCAAGCACGAGGGGCTTGTTTGAGGCCATACAGTGCCTTGTTGAGCTTGTATACCATACCAGGATGTTTTGGATCTTCAAAGCCAGGAGGTTATGCAACATATACTTCTTCTTCTATCTTTCTATTGAGAAAAGCACTCTTCACATCCATTTGATACAGAAGGATGTTGTGATGATTTGCATAGGCAAACAGTACGCAAATGGCTTCAAGCCTTGCCACCAGAGCAAAGGTTTCATCAAAGTCAATTCCTTCCACTTGAGTGTAACCTTGTGCAACGAGACGAGCTTTGTTTCTGGCCACTTGACCATGCTCATCTTGCTTGTTGAGATATATCCATTTGGTGCCAATGATATTGTGCTTCCGAGGATCAGGACGCTTGACCAGTTCCCACACATTGTTCAGCTCGAATAGTTGAAGCTCTTCTTGCATAGCTTGAATCCATTCAGGTTCCATGAAGGCTTCAACGACTTTCTTGGGTTCTGAGATTGAGACGAATGCAAAATGCCCACAAAATTGGTTAGTTGTGTTGCTCTTTGTGTAGCTCTTGAACGAGTGAGTGGACCAGGTGCATTGAGGCTGTCGATCATCTTCTCAATCTGTACTTCATTTGCAACACGAGGATGAGCAGGACGAAGACTTCGCTCATTCTGATCAATGTTGTCAGTTGGGGAATTATCTTCAGGCTGAGCATTGTCTTCAGGTTCAGTAGACGCAGAAACGATCAATTCTTCTTTAGTCTGATTCTCAGATGGTATGATCTCTCCAATTCCCATTTGCTTGATTGACTCGCTAGGGTGTAATTCACCTAGCACATTTGGCAGGTGCTCTATTTGTGAGCCGTTAGTCTCATCGAACCGCACATCCATAGTTTCAACCACTTTATAGTGAAAGAGGTTAAAGACTCTGTAGGAGTGCAAATTCTTTCCGTAACCAAGCATAAAACCTTCATGTGCTTTCGGTGTAAATTTTGAAGTGTGATGTGGATCCTTGATCCAGCACTTTGCACCAAATACTCTGAGGTAACTTACGTTTGGCTTCTTACCAGTTAGGAGCTCATAGGAGGTTTTCTTCAGAAGCTTATGAAGATAAACACGGTTGATGACATGGCATGCAGTGTCAATGGCTTTAGGCCAGAGCTTCTGTGGAGTCTTGTACTCATCAAGCATCATTCGGGCCATCTCAATAAGAGTTCTGTTCTTGTGCTCCGCGATGCCATTCTGCTGAGGTTTGTAAGGAACAGAGAACTCATGTGTGATACCCATGGTGTCCAGGTAGAGATCGAGACTAGTGTTCTTGAACTCAGTGCCGTTGTTGCTTCTGATGTGCTTGATTTTGATGCCATAGTTCGTCATGGCACGGTTGGCAAAGCGTCTGAAGACATCCTGCACTTCAGTCTTGTAGAGGATTATATGCACCCAAGTATATCGAGAGTAATCATCAACAATGACGAAGACATAGAGGCAAGCAGTAGCATTGAGAGTAGAGTAGTGAGGAGGGCCAAATAAGTCCATGTGCAGGAGCTCGAAGGGTTGAGATGTAGTCATGATTATCTTCGAGGGATGCTTGGCTCTTGTCATCTTCCCGGCTTCGCAGGCACCACACAGATGATCCTTCTTGAACTTGACGCCTTTGATGCCCACGACATGCTTCTTCTTAGCGAGAATGTGCAAGTTCCTCATGCCAGCATGCCCTAGCCTTTGATGCCAAATCCAGCATTCTGAAGCTTTTGCTAGAAGACATACGGCCTTCTGCCGTCGTGCTGAGAAATCTACCATATACAAATCATCTTTTCGATACCCTTCAAAGACTAGAGACTTGTCTTATTCCATCAGTACAAGGAAGTGATATTTTCCAAATAGCACAATCATGTTTAAGTCACAAAGCATTGAGACAGACATTAAGTTGAAACCAAGGGATTCAATAAGCATCACTTTATCCATGTGTTGATCCCTTGATATTGCAACTCTACCCAGACCCAATACCTTGCTTTTACCAGTGTCAGGAAATGTGATGTGACTCTTATCTCATGGACGTAGTGTTGAATCCATCAGAAGACTTCCATCGCCAGTCATGTGATTAGTGCATCCACTGTCCATAATCCATTCTGAAGCTCGAGGTGTCGTATCCTATAGTGTAGTTTGGGGGATAGGCTTCACCAAGCAAGTTGTGAAGCAGAAACATTTGACGAACAAGTGGAACATGAAAATTCAGGTCTTGGTTAGGATAAATTGGATGAGTGTCAAGGAAATCCGGAGCAAAATACATAGTAAAACCATTTGGGCATTTTATCTTGCGCCCTACAAGATTTTTAAGGTCTCCAGCATTAGCTTTGGACGCCTTTGATTTCCGGCTGGAGACCTTTTCGTGCAAAAGAAGAGTTAAGTTTTCTAAACCACCCACACGTTCAGGGGTGGCTTAGAAGCAATGAGTCTAAGTGCAACATCTGAGAACTTAGGCTTCGGAGTCCTAGTAAATAGCCTTGCAGGGGGTGAATAATACTCATATGAATAAGCAGAAAAGTTCTTAGTTCTATGAACATAGCGGTTTAATGAAACACGCTCATATTCATGAGTCTGAGTATGATTTTCCTGCAAAACATTGACGTTAGGGTGACTCAGATGAGTCCTAGGTCTGTATGAAGCTTTTGGACCATATGAAGCCTTTGGTATGGTGTTTGTCTTCTTCACTGGTGGTGTCATGATGACATTCACCGGAAGATTCTCAAGACAACTTTTGGGTACCCATATCTTCTTCATAGGTGGCCCATTCCTGCAGTTAGTACCAATATACCTGGCAAACACTTCGCTATTCTGATTCTTAAACAATTTATAGTTTGCATCAAAGGATTCATCAATGATAATAGGGTTAGCACAAGTGAAGCCAGATAAGGTGGATGGATCCACTGAAGGTTCCTTTGCAGCAACCCAGGTGGTTTTGGGGTACTGCTCAGGCTTCCAGTACGACCCATCAACATTCATTTTTCTCTTGAACCCAACACCCTCTTTTCTAGGGTTTCAGTTCAGAATCTGCTTTTTGAGGACATCACATAATGTCTGATGCCCTTTGAGGCTTTTGTACATCCCTGTCTCAAGCAGTGTCTTCAACCTGGCATTCTCATCAGCAATAGTAGTGGTATCCTCAGCAGAGGGGTTAGTTACCACATTAGCATTTGAAGATATCTCAACAGGAGTAGCAGTAGAACATTTAGCAACAAAGGCAGTGTTATCACGCTCAATGCATTTTAGACATGGTGGTTCAAATCCTTCCTGAGCGGAACTGATTTGTTGAGCGCGGAGTGACTTGTTTTCCTTTTGAAGATCTTCATGATCCGATCTCAATTTCTCGAGCTCCTGCTTCCTTTGAAGATAATCATAGGAGAGCTTTTCATGAGAGGTTGAGAGCGTTTCATGTTGACCTTCAAGTTCCTGGTACTTAACATGAAGATTTTTTATGTCTTCAATTAAGGACTGAGTCTTAGTCATTTCTGCGTCCAACAGGTCATCGCTTTTGTCTAACAATTTTTGAATACGTTCCATAGCTTTCTGTTGTTCAGTTGCAATTTTAGCAAGTTTTTTGTAGCTAGGTTTGGATTCACCATAAGAGTCATCTTCACTTGATGTTTGAAAGTAAGCATCACGAGAGTTTACCTTGGCACCACGTGCCCTGGAGGAGTAGGTGGGAGCCGAGTCGTTCTCGTCATCAGCATTGGTGATGGAGCCATTATCTTAAGTGTTGAAGATGGACTTGGCGACATAACTTGTATCTAGAGCCAGACTAGCGACGCCAGAGTCGGACTCCTCCTCAGACTCCACCACCGCCTCCTCAGAAGCAGACTCCTCCTCTGAATCCATTTCCTTGCCAACGAAAGCACGTGCCTTGCCTAATGAGCTCTTCTTGTGTGATGAAGACCTGGAGGATGATTTGGAAGAAGACTTTGAGGATTTCTTATTCTTCTTGTCATCAGAATCATATTATTTGCTCTTCTTCTTCTTCTTCTTCTCATTGTCCCACTGTGGACATTCATAGATGTAGTGGTCAGGTTTCTTGCACTTGTGACAGGTTCTTTTCTTGCTATCATGGGTGGAAGGTTCATCATCCCTTGAGCTGGATCGTGAAGACTTTCTGAAGCTTTTCTTCTTAGTGAATTTCTGGAACTTCTTCACAAGAATAGGAAGCTCCTTTCCAATGTCTTCAGGATCACCGGAACTGCAGTCAGATTCTTCTCCAGATGAGGAAGCAGCAGCCTTTGCCTTCAAAGCGCGAGTTCGGCCATAGTTGGGGCCATAGATATCTCGTTTCTTGGATAGCTGGTACTCATGTGTGTTGAGCCTCTCAAGTATGTCAGATGGATCGAGTGTCTTGAAGTCAGGGCGTTCTTGTATCATCAGGGCTAAGGTGTGAAATGAGCTGTCAAGAGATCTCAATAGTGTCTTCACTATTTCATGCTTCGTAATGTCAGTTGCACCGAGTGCTTGGAGCTCATTTGTGATATTAGTGAGGCGATCAAATTTGAGCTGGACGTTCTCATTGTCGTGTCTTTTGAAGCGGTTGAAGAGGTTGCGGAGAGTACTGATTCGTTCATCTCGCTGAGTTGAGACGCCTTCATTGACCTTGGAGAGCCAGTCCCAGACTAGCTTTGACGTTTCCAGAGTACTCACACGACCATACTGCCCTTTGGTCAGATGACCACAGATGATGTTCTTGGCTGTAGAGTCCACTTGAATGAACTTCTTGACATCAGCAGGGGTGACACCTTCACCAGTCTTGGGAACGCCATTCTTGACGACATACCACATATCGACATCAATGGCTTCAAGATGCATGCGCATCCTATTCTTCCAGTAGGGATATTTAGTGCCATCGAAGATGGGGCACGCAGCGGAGACCTTGATTATCCCTGCAGTCGACATAGCTAAAACTCCAGGTGGTTAAACCGAATCACACAGAACAAGGGAGTACCTTGCTCTGATACCAATTGAAAGGGCTAGTTATCGACTAGAGGGGGTGAATAGGCGATTTTTATGAAAGTCTTCAAAACATGGGAGTATCAAAGACAAACAGTAGAAACAACACTATTTGTATGCAGCAGAAGGTAGACTACACTAGACAAGCCATAGTCATGTATTCAATGAAGTGAAAGCACAAAGACTATTAGCAGCTAGGTAGTAAAGATCAGGTTGGAAGATAGTATGAAGCCTATCAGGACAAGTAGTCACGCAGTGAAGTCAAACAGATAATGCAAGCAGGCAATGACTTCAAGAAGACAAACTATAAGTAAAGAGAAGTGAGAGATTTAACCAATGGCTTCAGGAGGACAGGGGTTTATTCGACCAGTTCCAGTTGCTATGACAACTGTATGTCTAGTTAGGGAGGCTGAGATTTAACTTAGAAGACCACATCTTCACCTTATTCCCCTTGAGCTAAGGACTCTCAGTCCCCGCCCAATCACTCTGGTAAGTCTTCAAGGTAGACTCCCAAACCTTCACAGACTTCGTTCACCAGTGATCCACAATGACTCTTGGATGCTCAGAACGTGATGCCTAACTGGCTGGAGGATTCACAGTCCTCAAGTGAAATAAGTCTTCAGATCACGCGGACAGAAAGACTTCTGTGATGCCAAACACACTTTGGGCTCTGGATGGTTTGGGCTTTGTCCTCGCAAGGATTCTCTCTCAAAAGCTTTGGAGGTGGGTTGCTCTCAAACGACAAAAGCTGTATACTAACTCTGAGAAGCCATCAATTTATGGTGTAGGGGGTGGGATATTTATAGCCACTTGGCAACCCAACCTGGTTTGTCCAAAATGACCCTGGGTCACTAAGAAAGTGACACATGTTGCAACGGTCAGATTTCAAACACACACGACATCTTGACTTGGGCTACAAGTAAAGCTGACTCATTCGACTCTGGATAAGATTTGCTCTCATTGTCTTTGCTCGAAGACATAGGATTTGGTTGAGCATCAGTTCAGTCATTCTGACTTTGTTCACTTGGAACCCACTTAACAGTGCGGTGGTTCCTATGACTCAACAAAGAAGAAAAGAAACAATGAAACAGCTAAGTCTTCGCGCTCCATAGTCTTCAGACGTTGTCTTCTCATGTCATAGTCTTCAACATGATTAGCTTCATAGACCACCATTGTCTTCAATGTCTTCACACATTTTTAGGGGTCATATCCGGTAGGTAAACCAAATCAATGAGGGACTATTACCTGTGTTATCCTGCAATTCTCACGAACACATTAGTCCCACAACCAGGTTTGTCGTCAATACTCCAAAACCATCTAGGGGTGGCACTAGATGCACATACATATATGACCTCTTCCCCTTCCCTCGCACCTCTAATGCTGTCATAGGTTCATGTCCGTGGGAGGATCCCTTGGTTCTCATAGTCTGCATTCATTTTCCGACTTCTTACAACATCATATTGAGCCACCTGAAGCCAGCTCTTGTCTGACTAGCAGATTGAAGCCAAACACTTTTGTGAAGCCTTTCAGTCTGTCACTAATGGCTTCTAGCAAATATTCAAAGAAGGGTTGCAGACAGCGCCGCCACAACACTGCCTTGGACCTGCCCCCCTGATCTTTATGAAATGTACAAGTCTGATCCAGATGAATCTTGCACTCAACAAAAATCCAGGGTTCAATGGATTCGCAGGCACTAGGCAGATGAATGGTTCAAATACAACTTTGTTACCCCTAAGTATGCTAAGAAGAACGCCGTGAGGCCACCCTGGGTCGATATTGTATACATGAAGCTTATCCCCAAGACGAGGGCTGAAACCATTGCACATGAATTCTACCCTTGCATGGTCCGAGGTCCTCAGCCTGAAGATGCCGACCCATCCAGTCTTCTATGGTGTCATGATGATGTTTTGTTTGAACAAAATCTTCAGTTTGCACGGGGTTCTGCCATCCAGAACAAGGAGTTTGGGCTTGACTTCAACCCTGGACCAGCTGCTCCAAGGCTAATCAAAATACCATTGGCCCCTTCAATGACTTCGATGGGCTTCACTCCCACATTGTTGCCCAAAGGGCCAGTATCCAAGATGCTGCTGCTGAAGAGGAGTGCGAGGATGTTCTAGAGCCCCCGAAGCCAAAGAAGAAATCTAAGGCTTCAAAATCTTCCACAGCACAAAAAGCTTCAAGTGTGAAGCCATTGAAATCCGCACCTCCTGAATCCAGTGTGCAGTCTGAATATCAATACCGCATATCCAAGAGATCCAAGCAGCCCAAGAAGATTTTTGGGCATGACTGTCGGTGTCAAAACCGGCGGATCTCGGGTAGGGGGTCCCGATCTGTGCGTCTTAGGCTGATGGTAACAGGAAGCAAGGGACACAATGTTTACCCAGGTACGGGCCCTCTTGATGGAGGTAAAACCCTACTTCCTGCTTGATTAATATTGAAGATATGAGTAGTACAAGAGTAGATCTACCACGAGATCATAGAGGCTAAACCCTAAGAGCTAGCCTATGATGGTATGATTGTAATTGTGATCGGCCTTCTAAGGACCATCCTCTTCGGTTTATATAGACACCGGAGAGGGCTAGGGTTTAAATGGAGTTGGTTACAAGGAATGAAATATAATATCCGGATCACCAAGCTTGTCTTCCACGCAAAGGAGAGTCCCATCCGGACACGGGCTGAAGTCTTGAGTCTTGTATCTTCACGCTTCAATAGTCCGGACGATGTATATAGTCCGGCTATCCCGATACCCCCTAATCCAGGATTCCCTCAGTAGCCCCTGAACCAGGCTTCAATGACGATGAGTCCAGCATGCAGTCTTGTCTTCGGCATTGCAAGGCGGTTTCCTTCTTCTGAATACTCCAAGGTCATTATTGAACATGTAGATCGTGTCCGGATCTGCAAGATGATCTTCACATACCGCTATAGAGAGAACGATATTTCACAAATGTACTCTGCTGACAACCTTCTAGATAGTGCGACATGTCATCAGGGTCGGGTCGTTTTCCCACGTCCAGCCTCAGCGTATATTACGAGGCGGTTTCCTCGACACGTCTTGTCGAAGCAAAGATCGTGTTCCCTTATTACGGGATTCTCATCAATACGGGTATGGGTAATCCAACCGCACTGCTAATCGCGGCGAGTGGGAGGTGAGCGGGTTCCACCAGGCAAGTGGGGAGGCACAAAAAGGTTTTACCATCTCTTATAAAGAGATAAGGTCTCTTCCTCTTTACCCATGCCTTCTCCTTCCGCTAACTCATCCCCCTCCGCTCGAGCCTTAACGCCCAAGCACTCTTCTTTTCCATTTAAGAGAGGTTTTCCAAAGATGTCTGGATCCGGAGCAGGAGGCAAATGGATGGCCTCTACCGTCCGGGAGAAGGATATCAAGAAGCTCCGGGAAGCCGGGTATCTGGCCAACAAGATTTGCCACCGTCTTCCACCGACGGGACAGGTTGTCCCCACTCCAGAGCCTTACGAGAGGGTCGTGTTCCTTCCCCATTTTGTCCGTGGGCTCGGGTTTCCCCTCCACCCATTTGTCTGTGGAGTCATGTATTACTATGGGATTGATTTTCATGATCTTTCCCCCAAGTCCTTTCTCAATATCTCGACGTTCATCGTCATGTGTGAGGCCTTTCTTCGGATTCCGCCTCACTTCGGCCTGTGGCTGAAGATTTTCAATGTGAAGCCCAAGGTGGTGAGCGGCGAACATGCCGAGTGCGGCGGCGCCATGGTAAGCAAGATGCCCAAGGTCGTTTGGCCGAAGGGCACCTTCAACGACTAGGTCAAGGAGTGGCAGCAATAGTGGTTTTATGTCACTGAACCACGCGGCAAAAAGTGGGCTCCATCTCCCGAGTGCAGATCTGAAGCCCCATTGCGGCTCACGTCCTGGCCCAAGAAGGGCCCAAACTGTACCTTGTCCGATGAGCTGTCACTGCTCCAGACGCGCGTTCAGAGCGTGGTTAATAAGGACGTCAAACTCGTCGACGTAGTCCAGGTAATGCTAGTTCGCCTGGTTCTCCCTTGCTAGCGTCGAGCCTGCACTTTGTGGGAGTTCGACCCAACCAAGCACCAAACCCTTCGGGATCTCTATGACTCCTCCCACAAGGATATCTAGAAGGTGCTCTTCAAGTCCGACAAATCGTGGCCGGACTCTGCCGAGGACCGGGGGTATCAATTATCCCATTCTGCAAGACCAGTAAGTTACAACCACGCCCTGTCCATCCATGCTTTAGTTGGCATGTCATGAGGGAAACATTTTAATCATGTTTCATCGTGACCTCAGGGATGGATTAAGAAGGTGGAGCGGGTGCATTGTCTGGCCCCGCTGCCGGAGGAACCGGCCGGACCTCTTCTAATGAAGATGTTGGTCCCCGCGCCTCACGAGGCGCCAAAGGAGGACTCCAAGAAGGTCAAGAAGACCCGAAGTGGCCTCTGTCGCTGTGAGACTTCGGATGCCAAATCCGAAGACTCCAGCGACGCTCCTTCTTCCGAAGACGAAGAGGAGGAAGTAGAGGTGGACGAGCCTCACTCTGTAGGTGGGAAGAAGCGCGCGGCTTCCCCGTCCCTGGAGGCCGAATCGCCCAAGAGGGAGATAGGTTCCCATCTAGAGGCATCCACCCCGGAAGCCGATAACGGCCCGGAGTGGGATCCCAGAGCCCAGCCCCTGGAAAAATCATAAGTAACAGAATTCTGAATGCGCCTATGCATTCAGGGTCGTCTGAGTATAGTAGTTTTAACTGTCGCCACATCTCGTACAGCCCGGCGAGATCTCCTGCCGGACAATCCTCATCGGAGGATTCATTGAGCTCGGATGCTGTGGCGAGCGAGATGCCTCCGGAGGCTCTTTTTCCGAAGTCCAAGCGCGACACCGAGGTGTTGTCTCGAAGAGACCCAGAGCCGGATAAGGTCTTCGAGGCCTCTAAGGCTCCAGGATCGGGCGAGCGGCCACCCATCATGGAGGGAGGTTTTCCTACTCCGCCGGCAACCTCTGTCCATGCAGAGTTGTCGAGCGTTCTATCGATAGTGTTAAAGAACGCGTCTATCGTCGATGAACATCGGACCCTCATGGGTGCGGTGGTTGGAAAGATTCAGTCTGCTGAAAGTGGGATGAATGAGTCATGCCTTGGCCTTATAAAGGCTTTTGACGTATGGTTTCTAAGAAACCTTTGAGGAATCATCATAATATGAATAGTAGCCCCTGACACATTGTCCGGCGAAAGATAGAGAGGTGGGCAGGGGATCAACTCCTCTTTTCATGTGAACCCTTGTTAATGATGTGTACCTCTTTGTTCCAAAATAGGTGTCTACGGAGAAGACGGCCGCTCATCAGGCGGAAGTGTCCAAACTGAAGCAGAGCCTGGAACGGGCCGAGGAAGAACTTGGCCATGTGAGGAAGCAATTAGAGGAGAAGCAAGGTATGTTTAAACATTGTCTTGCATTAGGCACGAATGAGTAATTGTGCCTATTGAAAAGTATTTGTGTTGTACGCCCTAGGAGCGAGTGCTGAATATGAGGCGCTGAAGAAGGCTATGGCTGATGCCAACGAGAAGGCTGCCGTCGAATAGGCACTTCGTGAAAAACACGAGGCCAGGGTCATCACAGCTGAACGAGAGCTCCAGGTGGCTATGACGAAAAGCGAGAGCTTGGAGCAGAGCCTAGTAGGGAAAGAATCCGAACTTGCCCAAGCTCTCCAAGCCGCGGAAGATGCTCGGGAAGAAGCCCGAGGTGCTGTACGGGACATTCAAGATGCCCGGAAAGTTATGGCTGGTAAGGCCTGTTGTATTCATGGCCATAATTACATGATAATGGGGAGAACTCTAAGCGGCAAGCTGAATTCTTTGATTTTACAGGGGTGTTTGTGGATCTGCCTCGCAGCATATCAGACGCCACCCAATTCTACCATACCGAGGAGAGGAAGTCTGCGGAGAGGAGCTTCTGGTCGCAGTATTTGGCGCCGAACTATCCGGTGCCTTTTATCGTCAGCTGAAGCAGCTGGTCGAACTGCACCAGGCGGCCGAACTAGCCATGAAAGACTTGGTTGTCCGGCTGTGGCCTACGGAGCCAATTCCAAGCAGTTACTTCGGACTCGTGAAGCGGATTGTGGGCGCCTGTCCTCGGCTTGATGCTATCAAGCGATCAGTCTGTATAGAAGGTGCGCGCATGGCGTTTGCCTGTGCAAAAGTGCACTAGGGCAAGCTTGATGCGGAAAAGCTGATGAATGAGGGGCCGCCGGAGGGTAAGGAGCACCGCAAGCCCGAACTATACTATGAAGGTGTACTGAAGGGGGCCCGCCTTGCGGCGCATAAGCGTACCAAAGACATTATGTTTCCCTGAGGGCATTCATACCGATATTTTTAATATGGGATAATGGCGCTTTTATTATATATTGCATGTTTTGTTTGAACATATGTTCTTCATGTGCGGCTGTTTATTATATGTAAATTCTGAGAGTTGGCCAGTCGTCGGCTTCAGCCCCCACGTAAAAAATACTGGGGTGTTTTAGATATATCTGAACACTCTTTATCCGATGGTTGGGTCCTTTTAAGGAGGTGTTTCTCACCACAAACTAGGCGATCGGACTATATGGCTTTACTACTCTCACTTAGCCATAGGAATTCGAGTATGGTCGGCGCAGCCCCTAGTGTTCGGAAGGCCGAACTAGGGGCTCTATTGGCGCCTGATCGGAAGACCGATCCGTCGCAATCTACATTTTATAGTGGCATTATGCGGAATAAATCTTTAAGGATTTTGCAACCTCTTGAATAGCTGACCAGCTCTCGCTGCATCCTGACAGTCAGTTTTCGGCTTTCTCTACTGAGGTGCTCCGGCAGAACCGGGACACAATTGCAGTAGTTCTCCTAGTGCTACCTTAGCCGACGGAATAGAACATAAGTCACCAAAACATGGGAGCCGGGCAAACCCAACCAATGACCCAAGACATGATTCAGAGCTGATGCATATAGTGCTATAAGTTCGGGGTGCCGAGCGATCGAGAAGGTGGTCGGACTTTATTGCCGTATTATGAAGCCCCTGGCACAACCGGGTGTAACACGAAGTGTGGCTGCCATTTGTTGGCAAAGAGGCGTCGATGATAAGCGACGGCCAGTACGTGTTATTTAAGTCTACGCATTGTAGCAAGATAACATGGCTATGCATATGAGTACGATTTAGGATTATGAACAGAGATGGGTTTTGGCGGAACCTGTGATGGCTGGACTGTAGGGGGCTGTTAGTGGATAGAAAGTGTATCTGAACTGCCTTTTACCTGCATGGTCCTGTCCTTGTGTGTCCGGTACGATTCCACGCCGCCACTCCTGTTCTGCATCAAAGTTAGTTTGTGAAAGCAAATTCTTGGAGGCAGCCGAACGTCCTCTTGTGGTTGGTCTAAAGGTTCCTGATCGGACCCTGGTGACCCCAGCCGCTATACCGCGAAGCAGCGCGGACTCCTCAGTTGGTGTCCGAATAGTTGGCTGTCATATCAAAATTTTGATAGGCATGCACGACTTCGCTACTCCGGCAGTTGTATGATTTCCGCTCTAGGGGCGGGGTTTGGCCTTGTATGTAGGCGTGAGTATATCACCGGCATTGGCCTAATAGTTTACCACGTGGAATCTAGTCAATGTGGTTTGTCACGTTAGTATACGGTGAGTTACCGTATAAGGGGAATGTGCCGATGGCGTGGCATTTTTTGGTTATCTGAGAACAAAAGTTAGAGCTGAGGGCCAATGAACTTGGCCTTTGCACCTGACATCTTGTAGAAGGTGTTTATTTGTAGATTCATACTCGCGGGGGCCTTTATGTGTTATGGAGCCCCTAGACTACTAGGTCTAGGGGTACGACAATCGAATTGATGTGGTTTGTATGATAGGGGGCGATCAGCGTACTGTTGTGCTCTGTGGGGGGGTCTCTTGACTAGACGCCTCCCCTCATTGTTTCTGGCACACGACAGGTCGCTTTGTTTTGTGGATCCGGCATTCTCTATTGGTATGCTTTGCCGTCCTTCTAGGAGTATCGTGAATTTCACATGGTTGATCAAGTATGTGGCTCGGGCCGAATAGGCTTGAGCTGTTCTTTGTCTGTTGACCGGACTGGGAGTTGCTGGACTTGGCACCAGCTTCCCTGACTTGACATTTATGAACATTGCGCCGAGGCTTGAGGATGCCTCTTCGTGTATCCTTCTTACTGTCTTGGACCATAGTGGTGTGTCTACGTCGGGTTGTGTGCCTTTGGTTCTCCTGCTTGGGTTGAGGTAGCCGGTTGTGCCGTGTATGCCCTTTGTTAGGGCGGTCGAATCCATACTTTTCGGCGGCCAGGATCTTGGTCCACCTACCCGCTAGCAAATCTTGGTCAGCCTTAAGCTGCTCTTGCTTCCTTTGCAGACTCCTTGCGGTGGCTATGAGCCATCACTTGAATCGAACTTGTTCCACTGGGTCTTCAGGCACGCCAAATTCGTCAGTGCTGAGGCTTACCTTGTCTTCAGAAGGGATGTATAGTTGTCCCTCTCCAAGTATCCCACCATGGCCGGTCCGGCCTGCTTGAAGGTAGGCTGATCAGGGTTGTATTCCTCTTCGGCACCATCTGAATTGCTTTCATCTCCGGGGCTGGTATTTATGTGGCGGGGCTTGGAGCGGCGCTGAAGACGCCCATGCTTTGCTTTTTCTCCTGAGGGGTTATCCTTCGTTGCCTCATCGCCATTTGTTTCTTTTGGAGTGTCCACCATATATATATCGTATGAAGAGGTGGCTATCCACCATCCTGTGGGCAGTGGCTCCTGTGTGTCTCCTGCATCGTCGTCCATACCGTCGATGTCTTCAGAGTCGAACTCAAGCACGTCAGTCAAATCATCGACCGTGGCAATGAAGTGGGTGGTGGGTGGGCAGCGAATTCCTTCATCGCCTGCTTCCCACTTAAGCCGGACATAGTTCGGCCCAGAGCCTCCTGACAAAGAGAGAGACTTTACTGAGTTCAGCATGTCACCAAAGGGCGAGTGCTGAAAGATGTCCGCAGTGGTAAACTCCGTTATAGGAGCCCAACCTGGATCGGCTGGCTCGAGGGTGTGCGGACCAGAACCAACAACCGGATGCAAGTCCGGGGGCCCGGGGTTACAGGCCTCAACAGAGGTGAGACCTGTATTCGGCTCCACCGCCGATGAGCGTGCGGCATGCGGGGAGGGGTCCACCCCTTCATCCTTAGGCAACGCAACCTGCTCCGGATTTAGATCTGGGGCTACTGCAGGGATGATATCCTGACCATTGTCCGACAGCAGGTCTAGGACGTGCTCGTCGTGATTGTTCGGCTCTCCTAGCACATGCCCGAATGTGCCGAAGATCAAGTCTCTGCGAATATCCGCCATGTAGTTCAAGTTTCCGAACCTGACCTGGTGTCCAGGGGCGTAGCTGTCGATCTGCTCTAGATGACCAAGCAAATTGGCCCGCAGTGCGAAGCCGCCGAACACAAAGATCTGTCCGGGGAGAAAAGTCTCGCCCTGGATGGTGTTGTTGGCGATTGAAGACGTCATCAAGCCTCAAAGCGACGACACAGAGGAACTCTCAATGAAAGCACCAATGTCGGTGTCAAAACATGCGGATCTCGGGTAGGGGGTCCCGATCTGTGCGTCTTAGGCTGATGTTAACAGGAAGCAAGGGACACAATGTTTACCCAGGTTCGGGCCCTCTCGATGGAGGTAAAACCCTACTTCCTGCTTGATTAATATTGAAGATATGAGTAGTACAAGAGTAGATCTACCACGAGATCATAGAGGCTAAACCCTAAGAGCTAGCCTATGATGGTATGATTGTAATTGTGATCGGCCTTCTAAGGACCATCCTCTCCAGTTTATATAGACATCGGAGAGGGATAGGGTTTACATGGAGTCGGTTACAAGGAAGGAAATATAATATCCGGATCGCCAAGATTGTCTTCCACGCAAAGGAGAGTCCCATCCGGACACGGGCCGAAGTCTTGAATCTTGTATCTTCACGCTTCAATAGTCTGGATGATGTATATAGTCTGGCTGTCCGGATACCCCCTAATCCAGGACTCCCTCAATGACCTTACACCTGCAAGCATTCTATGAAATGAAGAGAATGTTATTGATTTGTCAAGTGACGAAGATCTTGCTGACAATGCTCTGGAAATTCTGATTAAGAGCAAGCAAGAGGCTGAAATCTTCGAGGATCTGCCTCTCTTTGATGCCGATATCGTCAACAAATTCATCGATAAATGGTTCAAGGACACCTCGCTCAACATTGACAACTTGCAGCTGCCAATTGACATCAGTGTCACATTTCAAGGCTGCATTGCCAAGGAGCTTGCAATTGCTCAAAAGATTGTTGAGCTGAAAAACAAGATAGATCATGAGAAGGCCCTGTTCAAGAAGCATATGGCCAAACTTAGTGTAACTGAGGTCCAAAACATCAAGAGATGATGATTGACCTCAAGGCTCAGTTTCAGAAGAAGCGTGAGGAAGCCAAGGCTCCCTAGGCTTCCAAGTGTCGTGGCTACTCAAGGTTCCTTCAGCGTGCTCAGCTTCAGAGAGCACAACACATTCTTGAACTCTACAAATAATCCATACAAGAAGCCAAAGATCTCCTCTGATAGGTTCTGGAGCTATCAACAACGCAACTACTATTCCTGCATATTATACAATCAAGACAGGATTTTTCCTCACAAGCGTCTTAACTGTGATGCCATTGCTGGGATTCCATGCCTTGAAGAGGCTCTTGATTGCTTCAGAGAAGCTGGTCTACTCCCTTTTGTCATTGACAAGGAGCATTGGAATGAAGAGCTTCTGCTGCAGTTCTACGCTACTCTACACATCAGAGGCTACAACAAGGATCCGAAGACTTGGGTCCTTGAGCTGATGACATGTGATGTGCATCATGAAGCCAAAGCTCAGGACATCATTGAGCTAACATCCCTGTCCACTCATTGTGATCTCTATGAGCCAGGTTGTCTACCATATGAACGTGAACTGCAGAGCATTTTTCAGAAGCCTGAGCCAAACAAGAGTCAAATGCTCAGTATGATGAAGCCATTGCCATTGATGCTGAATATCCCAAGGAGTTGTTTGTCAAAGACCTCGAGTACTTTCCCCGCACCATCTATCATATTTTGAGGCATACTCTGTGGCCTATCAAAGGGTATTCACCTGACGCCAAGCTTGAAGGCACCATGAAGACATTGGTCTTCTACATCCTCAATGGCATCGGATTCAACACACAAGATTTCTTAATTCGTCAGTTGGCCGCATCTGGAATATACCTATTTGGCCTCAAGTTCTACACTCCATGGATCATGCGGCTCATTAAGCTTCACTCCTCCATCAACTATCAAGCTTTAGCATGTAATCATGTTGTGTTTTTGCCTGATGTTGATATGTCATATGAAGCCATCTACCCCGAGCCTGCCAAGAAGCCACTCCATGAATACAATGTTGAATTTCAAAGCTTCACTCAGCCAATTGATGGTATTCATGTGCCCAATCCTCCTACTCCTGCTGGTCCCCTTGCTGGACAACTTCGACTGCTGCATTGTGCCAACACTGATTCAATAGCCAACATAGTTTCTCAAACGCCTCAGAAGTATGCTTGTGTCCTGAATGACAAAGAGCTTCTTGTATCACTTCACCAGAAGCAGGATAGGCACCATGACTAGCTGAAGCGCCAGATATAGAGTCCGCTCAGTGACGTCAATCACATTTGCAATCTGGCAACCAAAAACTCATTTATTTCCCATGAAGCCTGTCGGCGGTCCAGGAAGAGCCTCACACTACTCTATTCTGAAAACAATCTCCAAGCAGATGGTTTCACTAAATGGTTCAAATTTGACTCCAGGCCACTACAATCTGCAAGTTGGCATCCAACTCCATCACTTGAAGATTCAGAATATTCATCTCCGGCTCCCACTGTGGTTGCTCGAGTCATAGATGAAGAGGATGACGCCACTTCACCAGCGATGGATTCACTGCATCACTATTCTGCACCAGGCCCCTCTGCACCGTCCAACTCCAGTGTCGACCCTGCTGCACCAACATCTTCACTGACTGGGAACGAGTAGATGCTCTATGTCTTCAAACCTTTTTGGTCCTTACTAACAAAAGCGCGATAAGCATATGAGTTGATAGTCTTCAAGCGGATCCATATTGGCCGGGTGCTTATTTTTGCTAAGTTCTTACAACTCTCATTCTTGAAACTGTTGGTTTTTGAGTTGTAACACTTAAAGTTGATGGTCATCTGCTAATTTTGCTGCTACCTTGTGATGTGATGATAAACCCCGCATGAAGTCATTGTATAGACGTCCATTTCTCATTATGCATATCATTATCTTCATTACTTTCATATATGCAGGACGAATTGCCTTCATGGTTGAAGAAGATCTCCACAAAGAAAAACCTACCATGTGCATTTGCATTAAAAGGCAAATTACTTATATGCACATCTTCAGGGGGGGCTCTTTTAACCTATGAAGAGAATGCCTATGTACTCAAACTTTCACATACTTTTATCCCCGTTGAAAACTTCAACCAGTTTGTCATTGAGGGAGTCCTCGATTAGGGGGTGTCCGGATGACCGGACTATGACCTTTGGCCGGACTCCCAGACTATGAAGATATAAGATTGAAGACCTCGTCCCGTGTCCGGATGGGACTTTCCTTGGCATGGAAGGCAAGCTTGGTGATACGATATGAAGATCTCCTCCCAATGTAACCGACTCTGTGTAACCCTAGCCCTCTCCGATCTCTATATAAACCGGAGAGGTTTAGTCCGTAGGACGAACAACAATCATACCATAGGCTAGCTTCTAGGGTTTAGCCTCTCTGATCTCGTGGTAGATCAACTCTTGTAATACCCATACCATCAATATTAATCAAGCAGGAGTAGGGTTTTACCTCCACCGAGAGGGCCCGAACCTGGGTAAAAACATCGTGTCCCTTGTCTCCTGTTACCATCCGCCTAGACGCACAGTTCGGGACCCCCTACCCGAGATCCGCCGGTTTTGACACTGACATTGGTGCTTTCATTGAGAGTTCCTTTGTGTCATCGCCTTTAGGCCCGATGGCTTCTTCGATCATCAACCACGATGCGGTCCAGGGTGAGACTTTTCTCCCTGGACAGATCTTCGTATTCAGCGGCTTCGCACTGCGGGCCAACTCGCTTGGCCATGTGGACGAGATCGAAAGCTACGCCCCTGGCCATCGGGTCAGGTTTTGAAGCTTAAACTACACGACCGACATCCACGGGGACATGATCTTCGACGGATTCGAGCCACGGCCGAGCGTGCCGCACTGACTCGATGGGCATGATCTAGCTCTGCAGCCGGACAGCGCCCAGAGTGCCGCTCAGGTGTCCGCTCCGACCATTAGCCCGGAGCCGACTGCGCTAATCAGGGATGGACGGTTGGACGCCGCCCCAGGAGCCGCAATTTCTACGGTGATAGAGCTGAATACCAGCCTAGTCCTTTGCAAGGCCTGTGACTCCAAGGTGCCGGACTCCATTCCGGACTCCGAATCTTCCGCACCCCTTCCGATCGAACCCGATTGGGCTCCGATCATGGAGTTCACCGCCGCGGACGTCTTTCAGCACTCGCCTTTTGGCGATATCCTGAACTCCCTAAAGTCTCTCTCTTTGTTAGGAGAGCCCTGGCCGGACTATGGTCAGCAGGGCTGGGATGCGGACAAAGAAGAAATTCGAAACCCGCCCACCACCCACTTTGTAGCCACTGTCGACGATCTAACCGACACGCTCGACTTCGACTCCGAAGACATCGAGGGTATGGACGCCGATGGAGGAGACGACCAAGAACCAACACCTTTAGGGCATTGGAAAGCCACCTCATCATACGATGTATACATGGTGGACACACCTAAAAGGAATGACAACGAGGATCAAAAGGGCACAACCAGGGATCGCTCCCTCGAAAAACAATCAAAGCGGCGGCGTAAGCGCCACACCAAGCCCCACCTTGACAAAGACCCAGCCATAGAGCAGGGCGAATCAACAGAAGACGAACATGCCATCGAGCAACCGTCCAAAAAGGGGCGGACAGCCCGAACAAACCATCCCCGGGAAAGATAATAGTCCGGATGATCCCACGCCAGACAAATTGCTGGAACATCAGAACCTCCACCAAAGGCTCGTTGCCACTGCACGTAGCCTGAAAAAGTAGAAGCGGAGGCTCAAAACAGCGGAAGATGCACTCAGGATCAGATGGGGCAAAGTACTCAATACCGCATACAAGTACGGCAACAGTCGTCACACAAAGAGCTATCCGAAGCGGAAACTACTACCAGAATTTGACGAAGAGGCCATAGAGCCCCCACAGTCAAAAAATAAGGAAGCCACAAGGTCGGATAGATGACCCCACGATCGATATCAAGCGACAAAGGGCGCCGCACTCAATACGGCGCGCGATCCGCCCAAGGATTCGCATCAAAAAACTGGCCCAACCAGATCCATCTATGGGCCAAGAAAGCAAGCTCCAGTGAGCAATGCAATGCAAAACATATCCGAACATCGCGGGACACCTACATACAGGGGCGCCGCACATCCCCTATGCTTTACCGATGAGGTGCTGGATCATGAATTACCAGCGGGATTCAAGCCCGTGAACATAGAAGCATACGACGGAACAACAGACCCTGGAGTCTGGATCGAGGATTATATCCTCCACATACACATGGCCAAAGGAGATGACCTCCACGCCATAAAATACTTACCCCTTAAGCTCAAAGGGCCAGCCCGGCATTGCCTTAAAAGCCTTCCCGAAAACACCATGGGAAGTTGGGAAGCGCTCGAGGATGCTTTCTGGGAAAATTTTCAAGGGACCTATGTCCGACCTCCGGATGCAGATGATCTGAGTCATATAACTCAGCAGCCTGGAGAGTCAGCCCGGAAACTCTGGAATGGATTCCTTACTAAAAAGAATCAGATCGTCGACTGTCCGGACGCAGAGGCCCTAGCAGCTTTCAAACATAGTGTCCGAGACGAATGGCTCGCCAGACACCTAGGCCAAGAAAAGCCAAGAACAATGGCCGCATTAACAAGCCTCATGACCTGCTTTTGCGCAGGAGAGGACAGCTGGTTGGCAAGAAGCAGCACCAGCGACCCGAGCACATCCGAACTCAGAGACGGAAATGGGAAACCGCGCCGTAAAAAAGAACAGCGCCGAATCAAGGATAACAGCCCGATGAGCACGGCAGTAAACGCCGGATTCAAAAGCTCTCGGCAAAATCAGAAAAAGCCGCCACCCAAAGATGACAGGGACGAGCTGTCTAACCTCAACAAAATCCTAGACAAAATATGTCAAATCCACAGTACTCCTGGGAGACCCGCAAACCATACCCACAGAGATTATTGGGTCTTCAAGCAGTCCGGCAAACTCAACACCGAATACAAGGGGCTCGACACACCAAGCGAGGATGACGACGCACCCCACAAGCAGAACACCGGAGAGAAAAAGAAGTTCCCACAAGAAGTCAAACAGTAAATTCACTGCACATGACAAAAGGGAAGAACAGAACGTCGCCTACAAGAACACGCACCATACGGCCAGCCCTAAAGGAGCACCGCCACTGGTTGTTACAACCAATCACCTTTGATTATTAGGATTACTCCAGAGGTGCCCGGAACGCATGCTGGACTGCCTTGGCCTTGAATCTGGTTATTAACGGACTACAATTTACAGGAGTCCTTATGGACGACGGCAGTGACTTAAACTTGTTATATCAGGACACAATCCGCAAACTAGGGGTAAACCCAGCTATAATCCGCCATGGCAACACTTCCTTTCAAGGAGTCACGCCGGGTCCAGATACCTAGAGTATGGGTTCCCTTTCGTTAGAAGTCACGTTCGGCTCACCCGACAACTTCCGAAGTGAAAAGCTAACCTTCCACATCGGCCCATTCGTAAGTCGCTATCAAGCACTACTGGGACGTGAAGCTTTCGCCCGCTTTAATGCAATACCGCATTATGCATCACTTACACTTAAAATGCCCGGCCCACGAGGCATCATCTCATTACATGGGAATGTCAATTGACCCCCAAAGTACGGGTAATGGTGCGGCCTCCTAGACAGCCGCACACCAATCTAGCCCTACTATCCCAAACACGGCTAGACGAGTCCGGCGCCAACATACATGGGCTTAATAGCCGCATAAACCCTGTACAAGGGGCTCCGCGTGTTCACGCCAGGAGACAATACGGCTCACTTCTCGCTCCAACTATATTTCGTTTATTCTATTACAGATTTCTCGCACCCTTATTTTTTTTACTAAAGTTCCTCTTTTTCGCAGACGAACACTGTGCTACGCCCGTCCAGGATACGGCACAACGGAGACACATGCGCAGACGTGCAGTAGGGACCCGTTCCAAGGATTCTTTTCAGATTAAGACCCTGCGTAAACCTTTTTTACTGTCTCTTGTTGACAACATCCCCCGGTTTTCGCCATAACAGAGGAGGAGGCTGGCGTTTTGGCATGTGGTCATGCCAGAATTTTGCGCATACCTGGACACCAGGGGCTTTTTTACCAAGGGCTCTGTTTCGGCCCGTCTTCATAAAGACCGAATACCTTAGGGAGTGTTCGGCGTCGCGAGTTTGGCCTTATATGCATCAGCTCCGAATCATGTCTTTGGTCAAATGTTGGGTTTGCCCGGCTCCTGTGTTTTGCTGCCTTACGTTCTATTATATCGGCTAACGTGGCACCAGGAGAACTACTCCGATTGTGCCCCGGTTCGGCCAGGCGAGCACCTCAGTATAGAAAGCCGAAAACTGACTGTCATGATATAGCGAGAGACTGGTCAACCACTCGATGACTCTAGGAATCTCAAGGATTCCTCCGCATTAACGAAGGACCACTTCCCGGTCAGGCACACACACGCCCCGAATTCGGGAGAGCGCGGTGCCTTTAGGGGCTATTGAGTAGCCCCAATGTCAAACTCCTATGGCTAAGTGAAAGTGATAAAGCATTATAGTATGGTTGCCTCGTTCGCCAGCGATGGATTCACTGCATCACTATTCTGCACCAGGCCCCTCTGCACCGTCCAACTCCAGCGTCGACCCTGCTGCACCAACATCTTCACTGACTGGGAACGAGTAGATGCTCTATGTCTTCAAACCTTTTTGGTCCTTACTAACAAAAGCGCGATAAGCATATGAGTTGATAGTCTTCAAGCGGGTCCATATTGGCCGGGTGCTTATTTTTGCTAAGTTCTTACAACTCTCATTCTTGAAACTGTTGGTTTTTGAGTTGTAACACTTAAAGTTGATGGTCATCTGCTAATTTTGCTGCTACCTTGTGATGTGATGATAAACCCCGCATGAAGTCATTGTATAGACGTCCATTTCTCATTATGCATATCATTATCTTCATTACTTTCATATATGCAGGACGAATTGCCTTCATGGTTGAAGAAGATCTCCACAAAGAAAAACCTACCATGTGCATTTGCATTAAAAGGCAAATTACTTATATGCACATCTTCAGGGGGGGCTCTTTTAACCTATGAAGAGAATGCCTATGTACTCAAACTTTCACATACTTTTATCCCCGTTGAAAACTTCAACCAGTTTGTCATTGAGGGAGTCCTCGATTAGGCGGTGTCCGGATGGCCGGACTATGACCTTTGGCCGGACTCCCAGACTATGAAGATATAAGATTGAAGACCTCGTCCCGTGTCCGGATGGGACTTTCCTTGGCATGGAAGGCAAGCTTGGTGATACGATATGAAGATCTCCTCCCAATGTAACCGACTCTGTGTAACCCTAGCCCTCTCCGATCTCTATATAAACCGGAGAGGTTTAGTCCGTAGGACGAACAACAATCATACCATAGGCTAGCTTCTAGGGTTTAGCCTCTCTGATCTCGTGGTAGATCAACTCTTGTAATACCCATACCATCAATATTAATCAAGCAGGAGTAGGGTTTTACCTCCACCGAGAGGGCCCGAACCTGGGTAAAAACATCGTGTCCCTTGTCTCCTGTTACCATCCGCCTAGACGCACAGTTCGGGACCCCCTACCCGAGATCCGCCGGTTTTGACACTGACATTGGTGCTTTCATTGAGAGTTCCTCTGTGTCATCGCCTTTAGGCCCGATGGCTTCTTCGATCATCAACCACGACGCGGTCCAGGGTGAGACTTTTCTCCCTGGACAGATCTTCGTATTCAGCGGCTTCGCACTGCGGGCCAACTCGCTTGGCCATCTGGACGAGATCGAAAGCTACGCCCCTGGCCATCAGGTCAGGTTTTGAAGCTTAAACTACACGACCGACATCCACGGGGACATGACCTTCGACGGATTCGAGCCACGGCCGAGCGTGCCGCAGTGACTCGATGGGCATGATCTAGCTCTGCAGCCGGACAGCGCCCAGAGTGCCGCTCAGGTGTCCGCTCCGACCATTAGCCCGGAGCCGACTGCGCTAATCAGGGATGGACGGTTGGACGCTGCCCCAGGAGCCGCAATTTCTACGGTGATAGAGCTGAATACCAGCCTAGTCCTTTGCAAGGCATGTGACTCCAAGGTGCCGGACTCCATTCCGGATTCCGAATCTTCCGCACCCCTTCCGATCGAACCCGATTGGGCTCCGATCATGGAGTTCACCGCCGCGGACGTCTTTCAGCACTCGCCTTTTGGCGATATCCTGAACTCCCTAAAGTCTCTCTCTTTGTTAGGAGAGCCCTGGCCGGACTATGGTCAGCAGGGCTGGGATGCGGAAAAGAAGAAATT
Source organism: Triticum aestivum (assembly GCF_018294505.1). Lineage (NCBI taxonomy): Eukaryota > Viridiplantae > Streptophyta > Magnoliopsida > Poales > Poaceae > Triticum > Triticum aestivum. Next base: position 485,053,070 of record NC_057804.1, on the reverse strand, counting down.
CGAAACCCACCCACCACCCACTTTGTAGCCACTGTCGACGATCTAACCGACACGCTCGACTTCGACTCCGAAGACATCGACGGTATGGACGCCGATGGAGGAGGCGACCAAGAACCAACACCTTTAGGGCATTGAAAGCCACCTCATCATACGATGTATACATGGTGGACACACCTAAAAGGAATGACAACGAGGATCAAAAGGGCACAACCAGGGATCGCTCCCTCGAAAAACAATCAAAGCGGCGGCGTAAGCGCCACACCAAGCCCCACCTTGACAAAGACCCAGCCATAGAGCAGGGCGAATCAACGGAAGACGAACATGCCATCGAGCAACCGTCCAAACAGGGCGGACAGTCCGAACAAACCATCCCCGGGAAAGATAATAGTTCGGACGATCCCACGCCAGACAAATTGCTGGAACATCAGAACCTCCACCAAAGGCTCGTTGCCACTGCAGGTAGCCTGAAAAAGTAGAAGCGGAGGCTCAAAACAGCGGAAGATGCACTCAGGATCAGATGGGGCAAAGTACTCAATACCGCATACAAGTACGGCAACAGTCGTCACACAAAGAGCTATCCGAAGCGGAAACTACTACCAGAATTTGACGAAGAGGCCATAGAGCCCTCACAGTCAAAAAATAAGGAAGCCACAAGGTCGGATAGATGACCCCACGATCGATATCAAGCGACAAAGGGCGCCGCACTCAATACGGCGAGCGATCCGCCCAAGGATTCGCATCAAAAAACTGACCCAACCAGATCCATCTATGGGCCAAGAAAGCAAGCTCCAGTGAGCAATGCAATGCAAAACATATCCTAACATCGCGGGACACCTACATACAGGGGCGCCGCACATCCCCTATGCTTTACCGATGAGGTGCTGGATCATGAATTACCAGCGGGATTCAAGCCCGTGAACATAGAAGCATACGACAGAACAACAGACCCTGGAGTCTGGATCGAGGATTATATCCTCCACATACACATGGCCAAAGGAGATGACCTCCACGCCATAAAATACTTACCCCTTAAGCTCAAAGGGCCAGCCCGGCATTGCCTTAAAAGCCTTCCCGAAAACACCATGGGAAGTTGGGAAGCGCTCGAGGATGCTTTCTGGGCAAATTTTCAAGGGACCTATGTCCGATCTCCGGATGCAGATGATCTGAGTCATATAACTCAGCAGCCTGGAGAGTCAGCCCGGAAACTCTGGAATAGATTCCTTACTAAAAAGAATCAGATCATCGACTGTCCGGACGCAGAGGCCCTAGCAGCTTTCAAACATAGTGTCCGAGACGAATGGCTCGCCAGACACCTCGGCCAAGAAAAGCCAAGAACAATGGCCGCATTAACAAGCCTCATGACCTGCTTTTGCGCAGGAGAGGACAGCTGGTTGGCAAGAAGCAGCACCAGCGACCCGAGCACATCCGAACTCAGAGACGGAAATGGGAAACCGCGCTGTAAAAAACAACAGCGCCGAATCAAGGATAACAGCCCGATGAGCACGGCAGTAAACGCCGGATTCAAAAGCTCTCGGCAAAATCAAAAAAAGCCGCCACCCAAAGATGACAGGGACGAGCTGTCTAACCTCAACAAAATCCTAGACAAAATATGTCAAATCCACAGTACTCCTGGGAGACCCGCAAACCATACCCACAGAGATTATTGGGTCTTCAAGCAGTCCGGCAAACTCAACACCGAATACAAGGGGCTTGACACACCAAGCGAGGATGACGACGCACCCCACAAGCAGAACACCGGAGAGAAAAAGAAGTTCCCACAAGAAGTCAAACAGTAAATTCACTGCACATGACAAAAGGGAAGAACAGAACGTCGCCTACAAGAACACGCACCATATGGCCAGCCCTAAAGGAGCACCGCCACTGGTTGTTACAACCAATCACCTTTGATTATCAGGATTACTCCAGAGGTGCCCGGAACGCAGGCTGGACTGCCTTGGCCTTGAATCCGGTTATTAACGGACTACAATTTACACGAGTCCTTATGGACGGCGGCAGTGACTTAAACTTGTTATATCAGGACACAATCCGCAAACTAGGGGTAAACCCAGCTATAATCTGCCATGGCAACACTTCCTTTCAAGGAGTCACGCCGGGTCCAGATACCTAGAGTATGGGTTCCCTTTCGTTAGAAGTCACGTTCGGCTCACCCGACAACTTCCGAAGCGAAAAGCTAACCTTCCACATCGGCCCATTCGTAAGTCGCTATCAAGCACTACTGGGACGTGAAGCTTTCGCCCGCTTTAATGCAATACCGCATTATGCATCACTTACACTTAAAATGCCCGGCCCACGAGGCATCATCTCATTACATGGGAATGTCAATTGACCCCCAAAGTACGGGTAATGGTGCGGCCTCCTGGACAGCCGCACACTAATCTAGCCCTACTATCCCAGGCACGGCTAGACGAGTCCGGCGCCAACATACATGGGCTTAATAGCCGCATAAACCCTGTACAAGGGGCTCCGCATGTTCACGCCAGGAGACAATACGGCTCACTTCTCGCTCCAACTATATTTCGTTTATTCTATTACAGATTTCTCGCACGCTTATTTTTTTACTAAAGTTCCTCTTTTTCGCAGACGAACACTGTGCTACGCCCGTCCAGGATACGGCACAACGGAGATACAGGCGCAGACGTGCAGTAGGGACCCGTTCCAAGGATTCTTTTCAGATTAAGACCCTGCGTAAACCTTTTTTACTGTCTCTTGTTGACAACATCCCCCGGTTTTCGCCATAACAGAGGAGGAGGCTGGCATTTTGGCATGTGGTCATGCCAGAATTTTGCGCATACCTGGACACCAGGGGCTTTTTTTACCAAGGGCTCTGTTTCGGCCCGTCTTCATAAAGACCGAATACCTTAGGGAGTGTTCGGCGTCGCGAGTTTGGCCTTATATGCATCAGCTCCTAATCATGTCTTTGGTCAAATGTTGGGTTTGCCCGGCTCCTGTGTTTTGCTGCCTTACGTTCTGTTATATCGGCTAACGTGGCACCAGGAGAACTACTCCGATTGTGCCCCGGTTCGGCCAGGCGAGCACCTCAGTATAGAAAGCCGAAAACTGACTGTCATGATATAGCGAGAGACTGGTCAACCACTCGATGACTCTAGGAATCTCAAGGATTCCTCCGCATTAACGAAGGACCACTTCCCGGTCAGGCACACACACGCCCCGAATTCGGGAGAGCGCGGTGCCTTTAGGGGCTATTGAGTAGCCCCAATGTCAAACTCCTATGGCTAAGTGAAAGTGATAAAGCATTATAGTATGGTTGCCTCGTTCGCCGCGCTATCACCTCCTTTGTAGGACCAAGACGTTGGATTAAGTGTGAAAAGGCGCATTTTTTGCGAACACCCCCGCATTATATGCGTGGGGGCTGAAGCCAACGACTGCCATCTTTCAGGTTATATACACATATACATTAACGGCCGCACAGGAGGTATTATAATTCTTGCAAGCACAAGTATAAAAAGCTTTTATATTCTATCAAACTATTTCTTTTACAATAGCACCTGCTATTCGAACACAACATCCTTTGAGCACTGCGCTTCTATTAAACAAGCGCCCGGAAGAACTTCCTCAAAGTAGTGCCTGGCAGGTACCCGGCCTCCGTCCGAATCCTGGGATGCGACAACACTGGCCTTCATATCCGCCCAGTATGTCTTGACACGGGCAAGAGCCATTTGTGCACCCTCTATACACGCCGACCTCTTCATTGCATCAACATGCGACACAGAACCAAGGAACTGTTGCACCAATCCAAAATAACTTTTCGGCTCTGGCTCCCCCGGCCACAAACGACTCGCAACATACTGCATGGCGAGTCCGGATAACCTGTTCAGCTCCGCAAAGGAGGCCAAACAGTCGGGCACCAAAAGTGGGCGTTCTGGATTGTGGAATTGCGACCAAAACAGTTCTTCTAATTTATGGTCACCTCGACTTCGGAAGTGTTCCGTTGCGTTCGCCTCACACGCTGCCAAATCCAGATAAGTATTTTCCGCACTCCACTGCCGGTCTAACGGAGCATACCTAGGATCCCCGAACTTCATCCGCAGCATATAGGGCTTTCCAGCCGTGATATCTCCGGCCTGACGCAGCTCCTCCTTCATAACTCTCATTGCAGAGCATGTTTCCTTGGACTCGGTAGTGATCTTCTCAAGATCCTTCTGAGACGCCCTTTCTTCTTGTTCAAGAAACTTACAGCGGTCGGCAGCATCCTTCAATTTTATAGCCATCTCGGTTATTACCTTCTTACTCTGGCAGTGAGCAGCCTGTTCGGCTTTCAGCTCTTCAGCCGCCTTAACGGCAGCCGCATCACTTTTTCTTGCTTTCTCCTTGGCTTGGGCAAGTTTCGCCTGAAGGTTCTCCACGGTAGCAGCACTATCTGCAATAAGCATATATATTGTAAGGCACGAGCATCGAACTCCTCTTATCAGATACCTGTGGAGCATACCTTGTGCCTCGTCTAGCCGCTTATTTACAAGCGCGATGTCGGCATCTGCCACGTCCAGTTGCCGCTTTAGCTCGACAGATTCATCAGTCCGGCTAGCCACCGAACGCCTCGCCACCTTCATAAAAAGGTAACATTTTATACCTGGGGTTTTGATCCTCTGTGCGCCATCACTAGTGACGACACACAGAGTCTCAGGTTCTACTATTTATACAGGGCGCATTTTATGCGGCTCTACCAGAAGGTACACCTTTTCACGTACCTCAAAGCCTGTTAGTAAACTCCTGGCGGCCTCGTACAATCCGCTTTCCACGGATGCAATCCTTCCTATCACCATGTTCATCAACATACGGTGTTCTTCTGAGACGGATGCTCGCCCGAGCAGATCCCTCAGCCTCTCTGACCATGCACCAGAGGGTACCGGACTAGCTCGACGACCTTTTTCAGGATCCGGACTTGGAGAAACCCGCCGGGACGACACCTCGGGGTCGCTTGCCTCGTAAGTCGGTGCAGCTAGGGGAGGCATTTCGCTCTCCATCATCTCCGGATGAAGATCCCCTGAAGACGAGCTCTGCTGAGAAGGGTTGAGATCCGAACTGCAAGGTAATATCTCGGTTATCTTCCTCAGAAATAAAACAGGGATGCCACTAATTTTTGAACCCCTCTCTTTACTTACGGCTCGGAGGAAAGCTGATCCCTTTGAGGGCGCAATGCGGCCGGGGCAATCTCCGGCGCCGGATCCTCTGACAAAGACTTCTTCCCCCGTTTTGAGGTCATACCCTCCGGGTCTTCGGTGGCACTCCTTTTCTTTCCCACGTTGGGGGACTTATCGATTCCTCCCTTCCTGACAGTCTCCTTCGTGGAGACGGTAGCTCCTTGGTTCCCATCTTCGCCCTCTGCCGAAAGCATAATCTGCAGCATCCTGGTTAACACGGGATCCGGCGTGGTCTCGGGCAGGGGGGCTGGACACCTGATAAGCTTTGCCTTCGCTACCCACTCATGTTCAAAGGATAGCTCTGTTAAAGGGCCACTTTATGATGAAAATGCGGATGGTGTGTCCAAATATGGGGCTACTTACCTTAGCATCCTGACGATTGCAGCTCAGACCCGCGTCCTCTGATAAGTCCGGACACCTTGCTTGTGGTCTGAAGAACAATTTGTACATCTCCATGGGCGTCGCGCCCATAAACTGTTGGAGGACTCGCGGTCCCTCCGGATTAAATTCCCACAGGCGGAGAGGGCGACGTTTGTAGGGCAGTGTGTGGTGAATCAGCATAACTTGCGCCACTACAGTCAAGTTAATATCTCTTTCTAGGAGATCTTGAGTGCGGTCCTGCAGTAGGGGCACGTCATTGGACGGCCCCCAGATAAGCCCTTTATTGACCCACGATGCTCACCGTGGTGGGGGACCCGAGCGAAAAGCGGGTGGCGCCACCCACGTGGTGCCCCTGGGGGCTATGATGTAAAACCAGTCTCATTGCCATAGGCCGAACTCTTCATGAAAAGTGCCCTCGGGCAATGGAGCGCCGGCTATCTTGCTTATGATAGCCCCTCCGCACTCAGCGTGCTGCCCTTCGATCATCTTCGGCTCCACCTTCAAGGTTCTAAGCCACAATCCGAAGTGAGGGGTGATATGGAGGAAGGCCTCACACACGACAATGAATGACGAAATTTGGAGGATGGACTCGGGAGCTAAATGATGGACTTCCAGCCCGTAATAGATCATCAGCCCCCTCACGAAGGGGTCAATCGGGAAGCCTAGCCCCCGAATGAAGTGAGATGTGAACACCACGCTTTCACCGGGATGGGAGAGGGGATGGCCTGCCCTTGAGTAGGCAGCCTATGCGAGATTTCGCCGGTTAGATACCCGGCATCTCTCAGCTTTCGCACGTCTTCTTCCGTAATGGAGGAAGGCACCCACCGACCTTGAAGGTCGGAGCCGGACATCATCGAAGGTCCGAAGCGCCTAAAACTAGAAGCCTTGAGTGTTGGAACTCGAGGCGAGGGGCGGATTCGATTGGATTGAAAGAAAAGGGAGTCGAGCCTTGGTCTCTTTATAAAGGAGTTGAATACCAAGAGCCCTCCCCGTAACCGTTTGGGACTCGCTTTCAATTTGAGAGTCATACCAAAAGGCACGGTTGGGTTACCCACGCCCGTATTGATGAGAATCCCGGAATAAGGGGACACGATCTCTGCTTTGACAAGACATGCCAAAGAAACCGCCTCGCTAAACACGCTGAGGTGGAGCAGTAAAACGATCCGAATAAAGGCTTGGCCATGGTGTGATGTCACGCTGCGGAATACATCAGCAGATTAGATTTGTGTAGAAATTATTCTCTCTAGGGCGGTATGTGGAACTTATTTTTGCAGAGCCGGACACTATCCTTGTGTTCAACATCTTCTATGAAGTATTCCGAGGAGGAACCCGCCTTGCAATGCCGAAGACAACTTGCGCGCCGGACTCGTTGTCATTGAAGCCTGGTTCAGAGGCTACTGAGGGAGTCCTGGATTAGGGGGTGTCCGGATGGCCGGACAATGACCTTTGGCCGGACTCCCGGACTATGAAGATACAAGATTGAAGACCTCGTCCTGTGTCCAGATGGGACTTTCCTTGGCGTGGAAGGCAAGCTTGGCGATACGATATGAAGATCTCCTCCCAATGTAACCGACTCTGTGTAACCCTAGCCCTCTCCGGTGTCTATATAAACCGGAGAGGTTTAGTCCGTAGGACGAACAACAATCATACCATAGGCTAGCTTATAGGGTTTAGCCTCTCTGATCTCGTGGTAGATCAACTCTTGTAATACCCATACCATCAATATTAATCAAGCAGGAGTAGGGTTTTACCTCCACCGAGAGGGCCCGAACCTGGGTAAAAACATCATGTCCCTTGTCTCCTGTTACCATCCGCCTAGACGCACAGTTCGGGACCCCCTACCCGAGATCCACCGATTTTGACACCGACAGTCATCAATCACCAAAAAGGGGGAGATTGTAAGTGCATCTAGTGCCATCCCTAGTTGATTTTGGAGTATTGACGACAAACATGGTTGACGGACTAATGTGTTTGCGAGAATTGCAGGATAACACAGGTAGTAGTCCCTCATTGATTCGGTTTACCTACCAAAGATGACCCCTAAAAATGTATGAAGACATTGATGGTTCGTGAAGACATTCACGTTGAAGATAATGATGATGAAGACATTCACTTGAAGACTATGGAGTGTGAAGACATAGTTTCTTTCGTAGTTTCCTTTTCTTCTTTCTTGAGTCATAGGAACCACCGTACTGTTAAGTGGGGTCCAAGTGATTAAAGTCAGATGACGAAGTGATGCTCAACCAAAATCCCATGTCTTTGAGCAAAGACAATGAGAGAAAATCTTATCCAAAGTTGGATGAGTCAACCTTGCTTGTAGCCCAAGCCAAGCTGTCGTGGGTGTTTGAAATCTGATCGTTGGACACCTGCCAGTTCCTTAGTGACCTAGGGTCATTTTGGACATATCATGTCGGGTTGCCTATTGGCTATAAATAGCCCACACCCTACACCATAAATTGTTTGAGAGCAACCCACTTTCGAAGCCTTTGAGATAGAGATCCTTGCGAGGATAAAGCCCAAAACACCCAGAGCCAAAGAGTGTTAAGCATCACTGAAGTCTTTCTGTCCGCGTGACCTGAAGACTTGTTACAGTTGAGGACTGTGCATCCTCCAGCCGGTGAGGCGTCACATTCTGAGGATCCAAGAGTCATTGTGGATTGCCGGTGAACGGAGTCTATGAAGGTTTGGAAGTCTACTTTGAAGACTTACTAGAGTGATTAGGCGGGGACTGGGTGTCCATAGCTCAAGTGGAATAAGGTGAAGACACAATCTTCTGAGTTCAATCTCAGCCTCCCTAACTAGATGTACAATTGTCACATCAACTGGAACTGGTCTACCAAATCCTTGTCTTCGCCAAGCTACTAGTTCTATCCCCTACCTTCCTCACTTTTTAGTTTGTCTTTGTGAAGTCATTGCTTGCTTGCCTAATCTATTTGACTTCACTGTGTGAAGACTTGTAACTGTTTGGTTTCATACTGTCTTCCATTCTGATCCTTTCTACCTAGCCGTTGTTAGTCTTCGTGCTTTCTCTTTATTGCTTGCTTGACTATTGCTTGTCTAGTGTAGTTTGTCTTCCACATCATATCATATAGGTTTAGATTAACAGTTTGTCATCAAAGACCTCGTGTTTTGAAGAGTTTCATAAAAATCACCTATTCACCCACCCTCTAGTCGATAACTAGCACTTTCACCAAGCAACACCTCGTTAACAACACCTACACACAAACAACAAATCCCATCAACTCAAGGCAAACAAGGGGTTGTGAATCCCTCGACGGTTACAAGCAAGATTAAATTGTATGGTATTTGATAGATAGATCAGACAAAAATACAAAATAATATAAATAAAGTAAAAATGCAGCTAGATATTTTTGGGTTTTAATATATGATAAAAGATAGACCCGGGGGCCATAGTTTTCACTAGAGGCTTCTCTCTTGAAATTGCATACGATGGGTAAACAAATTACTATTGGGTAATTGATAGAAAAACAAATAATTATGACGATATCTAAGGCAATGATCATGTATATAGGCATCGCGCCCGAGACAAGTAGATCAACTCCTACCTACATCTACTACTATTACTCCACACATAGACTGCTATCCAAGCATGCATCTAGAGTATTAAGTTCATAAAGAATGGGATAACAACTTAAGCAAGATGACATGATGTAGACAAGATAAACTCACGTATGAATAAACCCCATCTTTTTACCCTTAATAGTAACTAGCAAAAAGGCCCGTGCGTTGCAACGAGAGAGAAAATACCACATGCTCTTAATTTACAAAAAAATCTATAATATTAGAATTTGTAGCTATTTCTTCAATACATGAAGAGTTAAAAAGGTTGTTAAAAAGATACAGGATTTTTTAATCATAAAAAGAGATTTCTTTTGTCTGGAAAAGAACATTTTTATGGTCTCATGTTGATGCAGGTACTTGCGCCCCTATTTCATCACTATTTGTTGCCATACATGTCATAGATATTGGTCCCTGTTTCATCATTATTTATTTCTTATCAAACTTGTCTTTTATTTTATTATTTGTCATGCATGTCTCCTTTTTAATTTGTGCATGCATGTCCTAATTTTATTCTTCATATATATAGGAGAATAGTGCAACATCTCATCTTTATCGGATCTCCTCTGCATTTTCTCTTTTATTTATTTTATAGCGGACATCCCATCTTTGTTTGGTCATTTTATTTCTTGTCATGCATGTCCTTATTTATTGGTGTCTCTAACAAATTTATCTTTAATTTGATGTCCAATCCTGATTTTGCTGAGGTGTTGATCCCCAATCTGAATCAGTACTGGTATGGAAAAAAGATGGATAATGCATTGTTGATTAACATTGCGTCCTAGATAGTATTTTTTAAATTTTTAACAGGTAAAATAACATCATATTTAGATTCTACATGTTTTTTAATCAAATTTCATATATGATACGTTAAATTTGGTGTTGCGGTTTAAAAGATATGAGTATTTTCAAAAACATCAGCGGTTTTTCTACAAAATAGCATGACGAACTAAGAATACCTATTTCTTTTATTAGTAGGTATAGATGATGCAATGCGTGTCATGGACCCTTCTGTCACCGAAATTGAGAACCACAAGATCGAACCCATTACGACGCACCTCTCCCATTACAAGAAAAATCATCTAGTTAGCGAAACCAAATCAATAGATCAGAGAGAAATGTGTTGGGGAACGTAGTAATAATTCAAAAAAATTCATATGTGTCACCAAGATCAATCTAGGAGATGCTAGCAGCGAGAGAGAGGGAGTGCATCTTCATACCCTTGAAGATCGCTAAGTGGAAGCGTTACAAGAACGCAGTTGATGGAGTCGTACTCACGGCGATTCAAATCGTGGAAGATCCGATCCAAGCGCCGAACGGACGGCGCCTCCGCATTCAACACACGTACATCCCGGGGATGGCTCCTCCTTCTTGATCTAGCAAGGGGAGAGGATAAGTTGAGGGAGAACTCCGGCAGCACGATGGCGTGGTGGTGGAGCTCGTGGTTCTCCGCAGAGCTTCGCTACGCTCAACGGAGGAGGAGGAGTAGTTGGAGGGGGAGGGCTGCGCCAGGGGCAAGGGGTGAAGCTCCCATGTGCCTCCCCACTATATATAGGGGTGGAGGGGGCTGGTTTCTTTCCCTCCAAGTCCATTGGGGCACTGACAAGGGTGGGAGGAAAGAAATCCCATCCTTTCCCTTCCCCACCAATTGTTATTCCCCCTTTTTTTGGGATCTTGATCTTACACCTTCGGGATATGATCTTATTCCTTCTAAGAGGGGATCTTGGTGCGCCTTGACCAGGGGTGTGGAGCCTTGCCCCCACTACCCACGTTCATGTGGGGTCCCCCATGCAGGTGGGCCCAGCTCTAGAACCTTCTAAAACCTTCCCGGTACAATACCGAAAAATCCCGAACATTTTCCGGTGGCCAAAATAGGACTTCCCATATATAAATCTTTACCTACGGATCATTATGAAACTCCTTGTGACATGTCGGATCTCATTCGAGACTCTGAACAACTTTAGGTAACCACATACAATTCCCATTACAACTCTAGCGTCACCGAACCTTAAGTGTGTAGACCCTACGGGTTCGGGAACCATACAGACATGACCAAGATGCCTCTCCAGCCAATTACCAATAGTGGGATCTGGATACCCATATTGGATCCCACATGTTCCACGATGATCTCATCGGATGACCACGATGTTAGCAATTCAATCAATCATGTATACAATTCCCTTTGTCCATCCACTTGCCCGAGATTCGATCGTCGGTATCCCTATACCTTGTTCAATCTTGTTACCGGCAAGTCTCTTTACTCATTACATAACACATGATACCATGGCTAACTCAGTAGTCACATTGAGCTCTATGATGATGCATTACCAAGTGGGCCCAGAGATACCTCTCCATCATACGGAGTGACAAATCCCAGTCTTGATTCGTGCCAACCCAACAGACACTTTCGAAGATACCTGTAGTGCACGTTTATAGCCACCTAGTTATGTTGTGACGTTTGATACACCCAAAGCATTCCTATGGTATCCGGAGTTTCACAATCTCATGGTCTAAGGAAATGATACTTGGCATTAGAAAAGCTCTAGCAAATGAACTACGCGATCTTGTGCTATGCTTAGGATTGTGTATTGTCCATCACATCATTATCCTAATGATGTGATCTCGTTATCAACAACATCCAATGTCCATGGTCAGGAAACCACAACCATCTATTGGTCAACGAGCTAGTCAACTAGAGGCTCACTAGGGACATGTTGCAGTCTATGCATTCACACATGTATTAGGGTTTCCGGTTAATACAATTATAGCATGAACAATAGACAATTATCATGAACAAGGAAATATAATAATAACTATTTTATTATTGCCTCTAGGGCATATTTCCAACAGTCTCCCACTTGCACTAGAGTCAATAATCTAGTTACATTGTGATGAATCGTACACCCATAGAGTTCTGGTGTTGATCATGTTTTGCTCATGGAAGAGGTTTAGTCAACGGATGTACGAAATTCAGACCAGTGTGCCTTTACAAATATCTATGTATCCATCTTGAATATATTCACGAATGGAGTTGAAGCGACACTTGATGTGCCCGGTCTTCTTGTGAAACACGGGCTCCTTGGCAAGGGCAATAGCTCCAGTGTTGTCACAGAAGAGAGTCATCGGGCCCGACGCATTGGGAATCACTCCTAGGTCGGTGATATACTCATTTATCCAGACTGGTTCTTGTGTTGCTTCTGAAGCAACTATTTACTCCGCTTCACATGTAGATCCCGCCACAATGCTTTGCTTGCAACTGCACCAGCTGACTGCCCCACCATTCAAAATATACACATATTCGGTTTTTGACTTGGAGTCATCCGGATCTGTGTCAAAGCTAGAATCAAAGTAACCCTTTACGGTGAGCTCTTTGGGACCTCCATAAACAAGAAATATATCCTTAGTCCTTCTCAGGTACTTCAGGATATTCTTGACCGTGATCCTGTGTTCCATTCTAGGATCACTTTGGTACCTCCCTACCAAACTTATGGCAAGGTTCACATCAGGTCTAGTACATAGCATGGCATACATAATAGAGCCTATGGCTGAGGCATAGGGGATGACACTCATCTTTTCTCTACCTTCTGCCAGGTTGGGCATTGAGTTGCGCTCAATTTCACACCTTGCACCATAGGCAAGAACCCCTTCTTGGACTGATCCATATTGAACTTCTTCAATATCTTGTCAAGGTATGTGCTTTGTGAAAGACCAATGAGGCGTCTCGATCTATCTCGATAGATCTTGATGCCTAATATGTAAGCAGCTTCTCCAAGGTCCTTCACTGAAAAACACAAAAGTTCTATATCATTTCCCATCAACAGTATGTCATCCACATATTATATGAGAAATTCTACAGAGCTCCCACTCACTTTCTTGTAAATACATGCTTCTCCATGAGTCTGTATAAACCAAAACGCTTTGATCATTTCATCAAAGCGAATGTTCCAACTCCGAGATGCTTGCACCAGCCCATAGATGGAGCGTTAGAGCTTGCATACTTTGTCAGCATTCTTAGGATCGACAAAACCTTCCGGTTGCATCATATACAATTCTTACTTAAGGAAACTGCTAAGGAATGCCGTTTTGACGTCCATTTGCTAGATCTCATAATCATAGAATGCGGCAATTCCTAACATGATTCAGATGGACTTCAGCTTCGCTACGGGTGAGAAGGTCTCATCATAGTCAACCCCTTGAACTTGTCGATAACCCTTAGTGACAAGTCGAGCCTTATAGACGGTCACATTACCATCTGCGTTAGTCTTCTTCTTAAATATCCACTTATTCTCTATGGCTTGCCGATCATCAGGCAAGTCCATCAAAGTCCATTCTTTGTTTTCATACATGGATCCTATCTCGGATTTCATGGCTTCAAGCCATTTGTTGGAATCCGGGTCCGCCATCGCTTCTTCATAGTTCGAAGGTTCACTGTTGTCTAACAACATGATTTCCATGACAGGGTTGCCGTATGATGTCTACTACACAACCTTCTTCTTGTAGACGTTGTTGGGCCTCCAAGTGCAGAGGTTTGTAGGACAATAGCAAATTTCCCTCAAGTGGATGACCTAAGGTTTATCAATCTGTGGGAGGCGTAGGATGAAGATGGTCTCTCTAAAACAACCCTGCAACCAAATAACGAAGAGTCTCTTTTGTTCCCAACACACCCAATACAATGGTAAATTGTATAGGTGCACTAGTTCGGCGAAGAGATGGTGATACAAGTGCAATATGGATAGTAGATATAAGTATTTGTAATCTGAAAATATAAAAACAGCAAGGTAACTAAGGAGAAAAGTGAGCGTAAATGGTATTGCAATGCTAGGAAGCAAGGCCTAAGGTTCATACTTTCACTAGTGCAAGTTCTCTCAACAATAATAACATAATTGGATCATATAAATATTCCTCAACATGCAACAAAGATTCACTCCAAAGACACTAATAGAAGAGAACAAACGACGAGATTATGGTAGGGTACGAAACCACCTCAAAGTTATCCTTTCTGCTCGATCTATTCAAGAGTCCGTAGTAAAATAACATGAAGCTATTCTTTCCATTCAATCTATCATAGAGTTCATACTAGAATAACACCTTAAGACACAAATCAACCAAAACCCTAATGTCACCTAGATACTCCATTGTCACCTCAAGTATCTGTGGGCATGATTATATGATATGCATCATACAATCTCAGATTCATCTATTCAACCAACAGAAAGTACTTCAAAGAGTGCCCCAAAGTTTCTACCGAAGAGTCAAGACGAAAACATGTGCCAACCCCTATGCATAAGTTCACAAGGTCACTGAACCCGCAAGTTGATCACCAAAACATACATCAAGTGAATCACGTGAATATCCCATTGTCACCATAGATAAGCACGGCAAGACATACATCAAGTGTTCTCAAATCCTTAAAGACTCAATCTGATAAGATAACTTCAAAGGGAAAACTCAATCCATTACAAGAGAGTAGAGGGGGAGAAACACCATAAGATCCAACTATAACAGCAAAGCTCGCGATAAATCAAGATCGTGCCAAATCAAGAACACGAGAGAGAGATATCAAACACAAAGCTACTAGTTCATACCGTCAACCCGAGGGTGAACTACTCCCTCCTCGTCATGGAGAGAACCGGGATGATGAAGATGGCCACCGGTGAGGGATCCCCCCTCCGGCAGGGTGCCCGAACAGGGTCCTCATTGGTTTTTGGTGGCTATAGAGGCTTGCGGCGGCGGAACTCCCGATCTATTGTTCGCTTCAAAGGTTTTAGGGTATATGGACTTATATAGGTGAAAGAAGTTGGTCGGGGGACGCTCGAGGGGCCCACGAGACAGGGGGCGCACCCAGTAGGGGGGCGCCCCCACCCTCGTGGCCACCTCGAAGCTTCCTTGACTTCAACTCCAAGTCTCCTTGATCGCTTTCGTTCCAAAAATAACGCTCCCGAAGGTTTCATTCCTTTTGGACCACGTTTGATATTCCTTTTCTTTGAAACACTAAAATAGGCAAGAAAACAACAATATGGGCTGGGCCTCCGATTAATAGGTTAGTCCCAAAAATAATATAAAAGTGTATAATAAAGCCCATAAACATCCAAAACAGATAAGATAATAGCATGAATGCTTCATAAATTATAGATACGTTGGAGACTGTCGGGGAAACTGATCCACGAACACCTATGGGGCCGGCGGACCGAGCCCCTTTCGGTTCGGCGGGGGGCGGAGGTCACACGAAGAGCAGATCGAGGCGAAGCACACGACCAGTTTACCCAGCTTCGGAGCTCTCCGGAGAGATAATACTCCTCCTGCTGCTTGTCTGATTCTATTATGTTCTTGCTCGAGAGAGCTAAGTGTTTTCTGACTTACGAATGAGTCGAACCCCCTCTACGTTGCGCATGGGCCTCCTTTTATACTCTAAAGGGGTCACCGACAGGTGGCAACACAGAGAAGGGTAAAAGTGTAAAAAGAGGAGTGGTTGGTATAGCTACCTGCACAGTGTATCCTACCTAACCCTGACGGCAGGGGACAAGGGCATTAAATGCCCGTCTGTGTCGCCCAAACAGTGCAGAAAAGTACCGTCAGGGACGCCACCACTCGCCACGATGGCAGTCTTGTCAGCTCCGCATGCCACTGCGCACCGCTGGCTGCACAGCCATCGGCCACGCACGCCTGGAATGGCCCCCAGAGCAACACGTTGGTGGATATGCTAGAGCGTGGGCACAGAGTGGCCGCCTGCCGCGTCCGTTGTCTTGTCGGGCCCGGAAGCTTGTCGCTCACTAGGCCTTGAGATGCTTTGGTTGGTCTTCCCGGCAAGCTCCTCTTGCCGGGGCCTTGTTGCCTTGCCGTGACGCGTGGCGCGTCGCGGCAAGTTCCTCGGGATGCCTTGGTTGGCCCTCCCGGCAAGCTCCTCTTGCCGGGGCCTTGTCTCCTTGGCTTGAATACTTTGTTCTTGAATGGCTCTAAAGGAACCACGGAGGACCTTGGCGGTCACCCGGCAAGCCTTGCCGCGGGGTGCTGCAACTTCCCGTGCACAAGTTCGGGATACTACGGTACCCCTACTCTAGTACACCGACAGGAGCCCCCGGGCCTCGGCCACACACGGTGCCGAGCGCTGTTGGGCCAGGCCCAAGACAGGGCACGGGCACATGCGGCCTGGGCCACACCGAATCTTGCTCCGTATCCACCGCGCCCTCCCCTAACGGCACACGTTGAATGCGGCATCGTGGGAGAGATCGTGGGTGGTTTCTTTATTCGGAAGGGCGAAACGTCTGCCCCCTCCCTCTTTATAAGCAGAGGAAACAGGGGCAGTTCGCCCACCTCGCTGTTTGTTGCTCCAACTCCAGAAATCTCCGCCGCTCCCCCCTTCTCCTCAAAGCCAAAGGAGAACAGTGCTCCGCTCCCCATTGCCACCGGTCGCCACCAACGGCGCCGATCTCCCTCTCCACCTCCGCCATGGCTCCGAAAGCCGACAAGGGGAAGGGCGTGAAATCAGCCGAGGTGCAGCGGCTCACGGCGCTGCGGAAGGAGCGGGCCCTCTTCTCCCCTCAGCTCGGCGCGAAGGAGCTGAGGGAGTACTTCTACCTCTTCTGGTCGACGGAGACGTGGGCGCATCCGCGCACGAGGGTACTCCCGGCCACTGCTTCGAGATTGGATCCGAACGGGTATCCCTTTTTCGTGCTGTTCTTCTACTGCGGGCTCTGCCTGCCTTTCTCTGATTTCTTCTGCGACATTATGAACACCTACGGGTTTCGCCTACTTGACTTCACCCCCAACGCCGTTCTGACCATGGCAGTTTTCGCACATTTGTGCAAAAACTTTGTCGGAGTCCACCCAAATGTAGCCCTTTTCCGCCATTTCTTCATGCCTCGTGTCGAGAGAGGAGAGCCGCTTGCCGGAGGGATCGCCTGGATCTCGAGAGTTGGCAAGAAAGAGGCATATCTGGAGGGTGAGCTCCACAGCAAGTGGGAGGAGTGGAGAGCGGAGTGGTGCTGGATCGTCGAGGAGAACCCGCAGCCCTTCACTGCCGTGCGCCAAGCCCCAATAGTACGCGGCAACGATTGGAGCAACGTGGCCCCGGAAGACGATAGGCTGAAGATCGCCATCACCCGAATCCTTCGCCTCAGGCTTGCTGGGCTCACTGTAGGCGCTGTAGGCGAAGATTTCCTTTGCCGCCGCATCGCTCCCCTGCAGGAGAGGGGGAGACCTGCCTGGGAGTTCAAGAACTCGGTGGACATCATGAGGCTGCGCCCGGGCCTCAATTTCAACTTCACGGTCCTGGAGCTGGACGCGATGCTCCTGGAGCTGTTCAAGCGCGATCCTCAGCATCCATTCACGTTGCCGCGGACTGTCGTTCCGCTATGCAACAATTCTTCACTTAACCGCATCCGTGCGATGATGCCATTGTGCGATTCGCACGGAATCGCCCCAACTTGGCAAGAGCCTGCGGATGACGTCGTGCGGGTGTTCTTCAACGACTTGGTAGAAGTGCCGGTATGCACTGATGAGTAGAAGAGCCTCACCCGCGACACCACTGATGATGAGATGCAGCGCATCGCCACCAGGCTGGAAGAGGTGGCGGCAGCAGTTGCCGCAGGCGAGTTTGGGTTCACCATGGAGGAGGCAGAGGCGGCAAGCCTTGCCGAGCGCACGGAGTTTGCTGGCGAGGAAGATCTTTCCGGCTCTGAAGCTGAGCGGAGCGAGCCCGGCGAGGAAGAGCCTGAACCTTCAGACAGCTTGCCGCAGGCGGAGCCCCCGGCCCCGCCAAGAAGGCGTCTCCGCAAGGCCGTAGACGTAGCGGGGCGGCAGACAGGCCAACAGCCGCCAAGCCGCGCGACACGCTCTACCGCGGCAAGCACTGTTGCCGCGGGAGCGCCTCACGCCGCTGCGGCAACTGGCGCAGGGTCTTCCCGGTCCACCACCAGTGCTCCCACCAAGCGGGCGAGGGAGCCTACTCCTCCGCCTCGCCGCACCGGAGGCGAGCCGGACTTTGATCTCTCCGCGCTCAGCTCCAACGACGAAGAAGAAGAGTAAGATCCCCCTGCCGTCCTCGTAGTTCTTCAATCCTTGCTACCTTTTTGCTTTTGTCTTGTTTCTGACTTGTTTCGACCTGGATCCATTCCTTTTTAGGACGCTGGCCCAGAGAGCGGCGAAGAGAGCCAAGGCCCCGGTGATTGTCATCGAAGATGACCCCACCGTGTCAGCAGGTGGTGTGTCTGAGACCACCTTGACGGACCCGGCAGCTACTCCCCAAAGCAGCCCCCAGCGTAAGTACATGGTTTACTTCTCGCTGACAGGTGCTCATGATTGCTCTTTCTTTGCTGATATCTTTCTTGTTGATTTGTGTAGGAGCAGAACAGCCTCACCAGGAGGGCCCGGAAGCTGCCCCCGAAGTGCCATCTGCGTCGACTACGCCGCCAAGGGAGGAGTCCCCGGCAAGGGAGCACTCTCCGGCAAGGGAGAACTCCCCGGCAAGGGACACTTCTCCGGCAAGGGACGGCACCAGTGATCCTCCGGCGGTTGAGACCGCGGCCGCAGATCCTAGTACAGGTAATCTTCTTGCCTGAAAACTTCCCTTGGGTTCTTCTTCTTCTAATTTTCTTCTTACATATTTGCTTGACTTCTCTCCCTTCTTCGTTCTTCAGATCCATCTGCCGCGGAGCCAATGGAGACTGAGGACGCCGGCGAGGGAGGCGCGCGTGGCAGCAACGACAACGCCGCCGCCAACGAAGAAGGGGCCAGTGCTGATGAGCCCGCCGGCAAAGAGGCCGCCAAGGCTGCCGCCGCAGAAGCTGGCGAGGGGTCCGGCGATCGCACTGACGGCCCTGAGGCCGCAGGAGCACCAGGCGCTACACCGACTGCCGATCCCTCCGCCGCTGCTGCGGAGCCAGGCTTCGAAGAGCCTCAGCCTGGCGCCTACTTGAAGGCCGGCGACGGCATCTTCATCAAGCTTCCCTGGGCGTCGAGCTGCAGGGCGCCGGTCGAAGGAGAAACTTTCGATGAGGAGCTGCTCGCCTCCGCCGGTCTGTCGTTGGTCGATGCGCCAAGAAGCAGCAGTGGCGAGCCTGAGGAGGAGTAGCTATTGCGGAAGCTGCTGTCACTCTACTGCGCACGACAAGCCAAGCTGGCTTCTCGGGAAGCGCTTGTCGCGAAGGCGGGAGTCGATATGGAGAAACGCGCGGAGGAGCTCCGAGGCCTCAATCAAGAAGCTCTCCGGTCCCTGGCATAGGAGCGGGAGCGACTCGCCGAGGAGCGTACAACCTTCCTTCTCGAGAAGGACGAAGCTGAGGAGGAACAAAGGCTTGCTACCGAGAAGCAGTCCGCGCGAGTAGGCGAGTTGGTGCAGCGGAAGGCCAACCTCGACAGCTACAAGGAGGAGCTTGTCGCGCGCGACGAAACACTTGGTGGGGCTCTCAAGGAAGCAAGGGATGCTGCCGCAACTATAGAGGCCGCCAAGAAAGAGCTGGAGGCGAAGATGGCGCAGCTGGAAGCCGATCTCCGGGCGAGCGGCGAGGAGCTCGCTGCGCTCAAGCATGAGCGCGAGAAGGATGCTGCCGCTCATGGTGAGCTGCAAGGCCTTCTCGCAGAGAGGAGCAAGGAGCTCGGCGCCGCCAAGGATTCCAATGCGGATCTTGAGCTGAAGCTGGCCACGTTGACTCAGACGCTGGACGCCGCCAGGGAGTGAGAGGTGACCTTGTCGGAGAAGATCAAGGCCGACGAGGCACTGCTGGTGAATGCTGCTGCCGCCCACGACGCCTTCAGGGAGACAGTGGAGCATTGGACTGAAGGTCTTGTGGATGCTGAAGCCGCCATCGACGGGGAGTTGGCGCAGCTGGGGATAGAGGATTTTGGGTATCCCTCCGACGAGCACCTCCAACCCAGCACCAAGCTCCGCCTGTTCTTCAAGGGCGTGGCGACGGTGCTCCAGCGACTCCGGGAGAGGATCCCAAAGCTGCTGGCCGACGAGTCACGCAAGATCTGCGCAGGAGTTCTCCAGAAGGTGCTGATGAAGGTGGCCTTCCGCAATCCAGGCCTCAGCCTCACCAACGTCCTCAAATCCTTGCCGCCGGAAGCTGATCGGGATGCGCTCAAGGCTCTTGTCACACCCATTGCGGACAAGGTGAGCGAGATTAAGAGGGTTGAGGGCGATCGCGTAGATTAGGCCGCCCATTTCTCTTTCTCCTTGTCGCGACTAGCTGCAGCACACTTAAGTTGTTGAGCGGACTCGAAACAAAGTAAGGGCGCAACTAGCTACGAGTTGGTTCCTTCGCGCAGAGGTTTTCCATACAAAGCACGGTCGTTCGAGGAAGATAACTTAAAAATTAAAACTAACTGCTCAAGCTTTGGCAACTTAGTTTTTCTGTCGTTTGCTTTCCGGCAAGGCGAAACTTGCTTGAACGACGCCTAGTCCACATCATAATCTTCTCCTTCCCCCCGGCAAACTTGTGTGCGAGGGACCCTTCTTTTCCTTTGTTGAAAAAAGAAAGAAGAGAAAATAAAGATATGGAGCCTTTCGGCTCGTTATTGCTTACCGGGGGTAGGTGCTGCACAAAGCGTCAGATAATGCATGCAAGAAAGAATATAATGCATGAAATTGACAAGATGTGCGGAGCACATGAGCTTTACTTATGCACGGGATCTGCGCCCGGCTTTGTACAAAGGATTACATGCAACATCGGCAAGACTTGTACAAAAGGTGGTTGCCGGAACGGGTTCCGGCAACCGCGCCCTACGGGTAAAACTTGCGAAGATGCTCAATATTCCAGGAGTTGCTCACCGGAGTGCCATCTTCGGTCTCAAGGCGGACAGCGCCAGGCCTAGTGACTCGTTTCACCCGGTAAGGGCCTTCCCACTTTGGCGTCAACTTGTTGGAATTCTTGGCGGACTGAACGCGCCGAAGAACAAGGTCGCCTTCCTCGAAGCTTCTGGCATTAACCTTGCGGCTATGGTAGCGGCGCAAAGCTTGCTGGTATCGAGCAGCTCGTACAGCAGCCTGAAGACAATCCTCCTCAAGGAGCAGCGCGTCATCTTGTCGCAGCTGCTCTTGCTCAAGCTCGTCATAAGAGAGCACTCGAGGTGACCCGTATACGAGTTCCGTGGGGAGAACTGCCTCTGCTCCATAGACTAGAGCGAAAGGTGTCTGGCCAGTGGCTCGATTTGGCGTCGTCCTGATCGACCAAAGAACCATCGGCAGCTCCTCGATCCAGTTTCTTCCGCACTTGCGCAGCCTGTCGAAAGTTCTGGTCTTGAGCCCGCGCAGCACTTCAGCATTTGCCCTCTCTGCTTGACCGTTGCTTCTTGGATGAGCAACAGAAGCGGAGCAGACCTTGGCGCCAAGATCTTGGACGTACTGCGTGAAGGTGCGGCTCGTGAATTGTGTGCTGTTGTTGGTGATGATCCTGTTAGGGATCCCGAAACGGCAAACAATCGACCTGAAGAACTTGACTGCTGACTGTGCTGTCACCTTCCTCACTGGTTCCACTTCCGGCCACTTTGTGAACTTGTCGATTGCAATGTACAAGTACTCAAAGCCCCCGATAGCTCGGGGGAAGGGGCCGAGGATATCGAGCCCCCAGACCGAAAATGGCCAGGATAAAGGGATCGTCTGGAGAGCTTGAGCTGGCTGGTGTATTTGCTTGGAATGGAACTGGCACGCTTCACACTTGGTTACTTGTGCAGTTGCATCCTGGAGGGCTGTCGGCCAAAAGAAACCTTGCCGGAAAGCTTTGCCGACAAGTGCTCTTGCGCCAATGTGGTGACCACATATGCCTCCATGTATCTCTGCCAACAGCCTTTGTCCGTCTTCCCGGCAAATACACTTCAATTTCACACCGTTGAGTCTTCTTCTGTACAGTATGCTATCGACATACTGGTACATACTTGACTGCCGGGTTACTTTTTCCGCTTCTTCTTGCTCTTCGGGAAGTTCTCCTGTCTGAAGGAAATGGACAATCTGCTATGCCCATGCTGGAGCTTGTGGCTCGACAACAAGGACTAAAGGCACATCTGGTGCTGCGAGAACACCCGCTTCTACGGCGAGAACCTGCGGCTCTGCCGGAGCTTGATGTTCCCCGGCAAGCTTGCCGGAGCAAAGCTTGTCGGGAGCGTCTGCTATGACGGAACAAACCATAAGGCTTGCCGGAGCAGACTGCTCCTCAGCATCCTTGGTGTTGATCTTGGGGACTTTCTTGGTGGCAGCTTCAGGGAGCTCTGCCGGAAAATAGTCACCAGAAATCAACTTCCTCTTCTTGCTTAGTCCAGTTGATGATGTTATGGATGGTTGAGTTAGCTTGAGCACGAAGATCCCTGGTTCCACAGGTAACTTTAGTGCGGCGCACTTCGACAGGCCATCAGCAATGTCATTCTGAGCTCTCGGGACATGCTCCATCTGTAGGCCGTCAAAGTGCTCTTCTAGCTTTCTCACTTCATCAACATATGCTTCCATCAATGGACTCTGATAGTTCTTGTTCACTTGGCGGACGACAAGCTGTGAGTCACCCCTGACAATGAGCTTCTTCATCCCAAGGTGTGCTGTGATCCTAAGACCGGCAAGCAATCCTTCATACTCTGCAGTATTGTTGGTTGCTTGCTCCTTGGGAAAGTGCATCTGGACTACGTACTTGAGGTGCTCTCCGGTGGGTGCGACAAGCAGCATGCCCGCACCGGCGCCTTGCAGCGAGAAGGCACCATCAAAGTACATCAGCCACTTTTTGCTTGCTTCCTTGACAGGGATGCTCGTCTTTGGAATTTCTTCATCTAGTGTTGGCGTCCATTCTGCTATGAATTCTGCCAATGCTCTGCTTTGTATAGTTGAAGTGCTCTCAAACTTGAGGCCAAAGCTTGACAGTTCCAGCGCCCACTCGACAATCCTTCCTGTCGCTTCTGGATTTTGCAGTATCCTCTTCAGCGGAAAACGAGTGACGACTGTGATCTCATGTGCTTGGAAGTAATGGCGCAGCTTTCTCGAGGCCATGAGAAGGCCGAACAGCAATTTCTGCACACCAGAGTACCTTGACCTAGGCCCCTGCAGAAGGGAACTGACAAAGTAAACTGGGCGCTGCAGCATTCTCTTGTCGTGCTCCTGCGCAGATCCATCCTTGTCGGGACCAAAGCTTGTCGGCGAAGCCCCCTGCTTGTCGCTGGACGCGTCTACCTTGGTTGCTGGCTCATCATCTGCCTCCCTCTCCGCCACTAACGCAGCACTAACCACTTGATTGGTTGCCGCTATATACAGCAACAACTTCTCTTGTGGTTTAGGTGCGACAAGTGTTGGAGTGGAGGACATGTATCTCTTCAAGTCCTGCAGCGCAGCCTCCGCCTCCGGAGTCCATTTCATTGGACCTGCCTTTTTCAATATTTTGAAAAATGGCAGGGCGTGCTCAACAGATCTAGAGATAAACCTGCTGAGAGCAGCCACGCAACCGGCAAGCCTTCGTACATCCTTGACGCGCTTTGGTGCTTCGATCTGCTCAATGGCCTTGATCTTGTCGGGATTGGCTTCAGTTCCCCGCTGAGAAACAAAGAACCCGAGAAGCTTGCCGGAAGGGACTCCAAACACGCACTTCTCGGGGTTGAGCTTGAGGTTGATCTTGCGCAGATTTGCAAATGTTTCGTCTAAATCTTGAATCAGGGTCGCCCTATCCTTGCTCTTGACCACTATATCATCCATGTAGGCTTCCACATTCTTGTGCATTTGCGGCTCAAAAGCATGATGGACTACTCTTGCAAACGTTGAACCAGCATTCTTCAAACCGAAAGGCATCCGTACGAAATAGTACGTGCCACACGGGGTGATGAATGCGGTTTTCTCTTCATCCTCTTCTGCCATGAAGGTCTGATGGTATCCTGAGTATGCATCAAGAAATGAGAGCAAATCACATCCGTCCGTGGAGTCAACAATCTGACCGATACGCGGCAAGGGAAATGGGTCTTTGGGACAAGCTTTATTAACATCGGTAAAGTCGATACAAAGCCTCCATTTCCCGTTTGCCTTGCGCACGACTACAGGATTGGCCAACCACGTAGGATGGAGCACTCCTCTGACAAGGCCTGCTGCTTCCAACTTCTTGATTTCTTCTGCAATGAATTCTTGGCGCTCCACTGCCTGCTTCCTGACTTTCTGCTTGACGGGCCGCGCATGAGGACAGACGGCAAGGTGGTGCTCAATTACTTTCCTGGGAACACCGGGGATGTCAGACGGTTGCCATGAAAACACATCGACGTTCGCCCCCAGGAAAGCAACGAGCGCGCTTTCCTATTTAGGGTCGAGAGTGGAACTGATGGTGAAGGTACCACCAGTGCCGTCCTCCTTGGCAGACACCTTCTTGGTCTCAGGTGGAGCTGCCATCGCCTTCTTACACTTGCCGGTGGAGCTCGATGGTGCGTCCTCGACGGTAGCGCAACACTCCAAAGAGGTGCGCTTGCCGGAGTGGGCATCAGAGGTCTTGCCGGACTTTGTCTTCTTCTTCCCCCTGGGAGCTTTAGCGGCGAGTGATTTGCGATCTGTAGCGGCTGTTGCTTCCCGCTAGATCTTGTCGGCGCAGATAAGGGCATCCTTCTTGTCGCCACGGACAAAGATGACACTTATCGGGCCTGGCATCTTCAGTACGTTGTACGCATAATGAGAGGCTGCCATGAACTTGGCAAGTGCTGGACGGCCAAGGATTCCATTGTAAGGTAATGGAAAGTTAGCAACGTCAAAAGTGACCCTCTCAGTCCTGAAGTTCAGCTCGCTGCCAAATGTTACTGGCAACGTGATTTTTCCCTTTGGCTTGCTCCTTCCCGGATTGATTCCTTGAAATGTACCGGTTTCTTCGAGCTCACTGTCAGGGATCTGGAGTTTCTGGAGCACCGCGGAGGAGATCAGGTTCAAGCCGGCCCCACCGTCAACTAACATCTTGGTGACCTTGAGGTTGCGGATAGTTGGTGAAACAAACATCGGCAAGCACCCGACCGCAGTTATGCGATTTGGGTGGTCCTCAATGTCAAAGATGATAGGCGTGCTGGACCATTTCAGAGGCTTGCGTGACTCGACGGGTGGTTCTGCTGCATTAACTTCCCACACCCATTGCTTGAGCTGGCGGTGCGAAGTATGCAGAGAAGCACCGCTATCAAAGCACAGGACCTCTGTGGCTTTCTGGAACTCCTGCTCATCAGTCTCCTCATCATCCATGTCTTCATCGTTGTCGTCATCTTCATCCTTGTCACGGCCGTGAGGAGGTCTGTCTCCTTGCCGCTGCTTCGCCTTGCCGCGACGTCCTCCTCGGCCGGGACATTTCTTGCCGGATCCCCCAGCACCTTCCTGGGCCTTCTCCTTGTCGTGCCGCTCGTATTCAGCTTTCTGTTGTTCAACAAGCTGCTCGACTTTCTTGCAGCTCTGGAGATCGTGGCCTTGGTGCGGTGGATCTTGCAATACTGCTTGTTGGTGCCGTCCTGCTTGTCGGCGACCGCCACAGCCTCTGCGGTAATCTCCTTGCCGGAGTCACCAGCTTTGGCTTTCTTGGCGCCACCACCGTTGCCGGACTGCTCAACAACTAGCACCTCTTTTCCCTTATTCCTCTTGTTGTTCCGCCGCCGGTTTTTCTTTGCCGGGGCAGCATCATCACTATCAGATCCCCTTGCTCCTATGTTCTCTCCAGGGAGTCTCCCTTCCTCAGCACGTGCACACTTGTCGGCCAGGGCATATAGCTCACTGACGTCCCTGATCTTGCACATCGCCATTTCCTCCCGCATCCTGCGGTTTCGCATGTTCTGATGGAACGTGCTGATCACCGCGGCAGGGTGGACGTCTGGGATGTTGTGCTGTACACTGCTGAATCTCTGAATGTACTTGCGCAGGGGTTCTCCCTCCTTCTGGGCGAGCAGATGAAGGTCACTCTCTTGGCCATGAGGCTTGTGGCCGCCTGTGAAGGCGCCGACAAACTAATGGCATAGATCGGCCCAAGAGGATATGGAGTTGTCCGGCAAGTGCATGAGCCAGGATCTGACGTTGGGCTTGAGCACTAGCGGGAAGTAGTTGGCAAGGATCTTGTCGTCCTGTCCCCCGGCAGCCTGCACCGCAATGGTGTAGACGCTGAGGAACTCCGACGTATGCGTCTTACCGTCGTACTTCTCCGGTACGTCTGGCTTGAAGTTCTTCGTGCTGGGCCGCTGGACTCGCCGCAGCTCACGA
Source organism: Triticum aestivum (assembly GCF_018294505.1). Taxonomy (NCBI): domain Eukaryota; kingdom Viridiplantae; phylum Streptophyta; class Magnoliopsida; order Poales; family Poaceae; genus Triticum; species Triticum aestivum. The sequence continues at coordinate 485,026,769 of NC_057804.1, read as the reverse complement.
GTGAACGCAGGACAACCTACCACGTACGGCAAGTCGCCTGGTTCCCCTGGCGCATGCATGTCAACAGAAGGCCCAGCGCGCTTGTCGGATTGACGTCGCGCTTCTCTTCGGCGCTCGATATGAGTACGAGCGTCTTCTTGCTGTCGATCGTGAAGAACTTGGCGCTGATCGCGACGAGCTCGTGGATCCGACGATGCGGCGGAGTCACTGTCGAGGTGGATCCGGTGAGTCGGCGATATTGGCCTTCGGGGTGGTGATTGCATGGTTGTCGCACCCCCTCCAATTTCGTCGCCACCGGCTCGCGCCTGGCAACCCTGCTGCGACGGCGACGTGCTCGGCTGCCGCGAAGTGTCGCTATTGGCGTAGCCGATGAGACTCCGAATGGTGGCCCTCCATTCGTCGATCTTGTCCGACGTCGGAGGGTAATCCAGGAGCAGTTGAGCTCGCGCCAAAGCTTCTGCCAGAGTGGTGGGTGGCAGTGGCGGACGGCGCGAGGAGCGGGATGTGCTCGGACTTCTAACTATGTTAGAAGGAGCATTATCCCGTCCGGGCGACCGCGTCTCGCTCATGCTGGCACGTTGGCGTGCATGCTGGTCTTGAGCGCCCCGGGATCCACCAGCTTGATCTTGGCCCAACAAACATATGGTACTGCGAGTACCATGACGCTGTCGGTCTTGCGCCTCCTGAGATGGGCGCGGAACAATCACGGACGTCGAGGTCTGCGCCACCTTGCCCTTGGACCTGGCAGCGCCGTGAGCTTCCTCGTCGACGTCCGTCCTTCTGCCGACGTCTACCCCACCACCCGTTTGCTCCGGTGGCGGTGGGATCGACGTGGACGGAACAGCTGCCTCCGAAGCCTTCTTCTTCGGTGGCATGTTGATGGAAAAATGAAGATCTAGCTCGTGTGGACGCCGGATCAGGTTCAGACAATCTCGACGCCCCCTACCTGGCGCGCCAAAGATGTCGGGGAAACTGATCCACGAACACCTATGGGGCCAACGAACCGATCCCCTTTCGGTTCGGCGGGGGGCGGAGGTCGCACGAAGAGCAGATCGAGGCAAAGCACACGAGCAGTTTACCCAGCTTCGGAGCTCTCTGGAGAGATAATGCTCCTACTGCTGCTTGTCTGATTCTATTATGTTCTTGCTCGAGAGAGCTAAGTGTTTTCTGACTTACGAATGAGTCGAACCCCCTCTACGTTGCGCATGGGCCTCCTTTTATACGCTAAAGGGGTCACCGACAGGTGGCAACGCAGAGAAGGGTAAAAGTGTAAAAAGAGGAGTGGTTGGTACAGCTACCTGTACAGTGTATCCTACCTAACCCTGACGGCAGGGGACAAGGGCATTAAATGCCTGTCTATGTCGCCCAAACAGTGCAGAAAAGTACCGTCAGGGACGCCACCGCTCGCCACGATGGCAGTCTTGTCAGCTCCGCATGCCACTACGCACCGCTGGCTGCACAACCATCCGCCACGCGCGCCTGGAATGGCCCCCAGAGACACATGTTGGTGGATACGCTGGAGCGTGGGCACAGAGTGGCCGCCTGCCGCGGCAAGCGCCTTGCCGCGGCCGTTGTCTTGTCGGGCCCGGAAGCTTGTCGCTCACCAGGCCTTGAGATGCTTTGGTTGGTCTTCCCGGCAAGCTCCTCTTGCCGGGGCCTTGTTGCCTTGCCGGGACGCGTGGCGCATCGTGGCAAGTTCCTCGGGATGCCTTGGTTGGCCTTCCCGGCAAGCTCCTCTTGCCTGGGCCTTGTCTCCTTGGCTTGAATACTTTGTTCTTGAATGGCTCTAAAGGAACCACGGAGGACCTTGGCGGTCACCCGGCAAACCTTGCCGCGGGGTGCTGCAACTGCCCATGCACAAGTTCGGGATACTAGGGTACCCCTACTCTAGTACACCGACAGAGACGTATCAGCATCCCCAAGCTTAATTCCTACTTGTCCTCGAGTAGGTAAATGATAAAAGAAAGAATTTATGAAGTGCGAATGCTAGCAGGTGCAGAAGTTTGATCAATGATAATTTCAATCACCTTTTCTAGCATGATTATATGTCATAATAGTAGCTCATCTCATAAAACTTTTCATGATCAAGTAACAAGCTATTCACATGTTAAAGAATAGACCATAAACTTTCTTGAAAACTAGCAAACTTCATTCTTAGTCATCAAACAATTGCAATTCATCTTATTTTCAGGAAGGGTCTATGTCAGAGCTTTGATTTAGCAAACTCCACATACTCAACTATCATATAGTCTTCTACAATTGCTAACACTCACGCAATACTTGTGGTTATGGAGTTTTAATCAGACACTGAGAAAGATAGGGGCTTATAGTGTTGCCTCCCGACGTATTCACCTTTGGGTGATGTCTGCAATAATAGTTCATGCTAACTTACATCCAATTGGATATATATATCAGGATCTTTCCAACATGAGGTGCTTGCCAAAGGATAAAATGAAAAAGGGAAAGGTGAAGATCACCTTGACTCTTGCATAAAGTAAAATACATAAAGTAAAAGATAGGCCCTTCGCGGAGGGAAGCAGAGCTTGTCATGCGCTTTTATAGTTGGATGCACAAAATCTTAATGCAAAAGAACGTCACTTTATATTGCCACTTGTATATGGACCTTTATTATGCAGTCCGTCGCTTTTATTGCTTCCATAGCAGGATCGTATAAAGCTTATTTTCTTCACACTAATTAGTCATACATATTTAGAGAGCAATTTTTATTGCATGCACCGATGAAAACTTACTTGAAGGATCTTACTCAATCCATAGGTAGGTATGGTGGACTCTCATGGCAAAAACTGGGTTTAAGGATATTTGTAAGCACAAGTAGTATCTCTACTTGGTGCAAGGAATTTTGGCTAGCATGAGGGGTAAAGGCAAGCTCAACATGTTTGAATGATCCATGACAATATACTTTAACTAAGATGTGAGAAAACATAACCCATTATGTTGTCTTCCTTGTCCAACATCAACTCTTTAGCATGTCATACTTAATGAGTGCTCACAATTATAAAAGATGTCTAAGATAGTATATTTATACGTGAAATCTCTCTTCCTTCAATATTCTATCATGAATTGTTCAAATGACCAATACAATGCTTGCTAACCATAAATAAATTTACAACCTCTACTTGTTAGATGAGAAGTCATTACTCCCCATGGTATAAGCAAATGAGAGATATATAATTTCAGATTTATGACATTCAACTCATTCAACCATTTACTCATAGGATATAGGTGAAGCACATGAGTAAATGACAAACTACTCCAAAAAGATATAAGTGAAGATCAATGAGTAGTTAAATAATTATGTAGCTATGTGAAGACTCTCTAACATTTAAGAATTTCAAATCTTAGTATTTTATTCATACAGCAAGCAAATAAAAACAAAATGGCATTGCAAGGATAGCACAACTCATGTGAAGAAGCAAAAAGTTAGGCTCAACCGATACTAACCGATAATTGTTGAAGAATAAAGGTGGGATGCCTACCGGGGCATCCCCAAGATTAGGTTCTTGAGACTTCTTGAAATATTATCTTGGGGTGCCTTGTGCATCCCCAAGCTTGAGCTTTTGTGTCTCCTTAATTCCTTTTATATCTCGGTTTCCTAAATCTCGAAAGCTTCATCCACACCAAACTCAACAAGAACTCGTGAGATAAGTTAGTATAAACCAATGCAAAAACCTTATCATTTTCTACTGTAACATATCACTAAAATTATTATTCAACATTGAATACTAAATGTCTCTACATATTTAATACCCCTATCCTCAAATAGAATCATTAAACAAGCAAGCATATGCAAACAATGCAAACATAATAGCAATCTGCCAAAACAGTATAGTTTGTAAAGAATGCAAGATTCATCATAATTCCCTAACTCCAAAAATTATAAGAAAAATAGTACGCTGCATAAGATTTATCAGAGCTCAATATGAAAAAAGTTTCAACCCTATATCCTTAGGGAATTTTTGCAACAGCGGTAAACTTTCTGTTTTGAAACAGCAACATGTATACTTGTAAAATAAGCATGGTAAAGGCTACCCTTGACATTTTTATTGAAAATATAGATGCAAAACATTATTCTAAATAACATAAAGCAAATACTAACAAAATAAAATGATGCTACAAGCAAAACACATATCATGTGGTGAATAAAAATATTGCTCCAACTAAAGTTACCGATGAATGAAGACGAAAGAGGGGATGCCATCCGGGGCATCCCCAATCTTAGGCTCTTGGTTGTACTTGAATATTACCTTGGGGTGCCTTGGGCATCCCCAAGCTTAGGCTCTTACCATTCCTTTCCATAGTCCATCGAATCTTTACCCAAAACTTGAAAACTTCACAACACAAAACTCAACACAAAACTCGTAAGCTCCGTTAGTATAAGAAAATAAATCACCACTTTTGGTACTGTAGTAAACTCATTCTAAATTCATATTGGTTTAATATCTACTGTATTCCAACTTCTATATGGTTCATACCCTCCGATACTACTCATAGATTCATCAAAAAAAGCAAACAACACATAGAAACAGAATCTGTCAAAAACAGAACGGTCTGTAGTAATCTGTATCAAACGTATACTTATGGAACTCAAAAAATTCTGAAATAAATTGGTGGACTTGAGGAATTTGTCTATTAATCATCTGCAAAAATAATCAACTTAATAGCACTGTCGAATAAAAAATGGCAGCTAATCTCGTGAGCGCTAAAGTTTCTATTTTTTACAGCAAGATCATATAGACTTCACCCAAGTCTTCCCAATGGCTCTACTTGGCACAAACACTAATTAAAACATAAAACCACATATAACGAGATTCTAGATGAATTATTTATTACTAAACAGGAACAAAAAGCAAGGAAAAAAATAAATTGGGTTGCCACCAAACAAGCGCTATCGTTTAACGCCCCTAGCTAGGCGTGATGATTTGAATGATGCTCACATAAAAGATAAGAATTGAAACATAAAGAGAGAATTATGAAGAATATGACTAGCACATTTAAGTCTAACCCACTTCCTATGCAGAGGGATTTTGTGAGCAAACAACTCATGGGAACAATAATCAACTAGCATAGGAAGGCAAAACAAGCATAGCTTCAAGATTTTCAACACATAGAGAGGAAACTTGATATTATTGCAATTCCTACAAGCATATGTGCCTACCTAATAATAATTTTCAGTAGCATCATGAATGAATTAAAAAATATAACCAGCACATAAAGCATTCTGTTCATGATCTACAAGCATAGAAATTTTGTTTCTCTCCACATAAGCAAATTTATTCTCATCAGTAGTAGTGGGAGCAAAATCAACAAAATAACTATCATGTGAGGCGTAATCCAATTGAAAACTAAAATCATGATGACCAGTTTCATGGTTATCATTATTCTTAATAGCATACAATTCATAAGAATAATCATCATAGATAGCAACTTTATTCTCATAATCAATTGGATCCTCTTCCGAAATAGTGGATTCATCACTAAATAAAGTCATGACCTCTCCAAATCCACTTTCATAAATATAATCATCATAAAAAGGAGGTATGCTTTCATCATAATAAATATTCTCATCAAAACTTGGGGGACAAAAAATATCATATTCATCAAACATAGCACCCCCAAGCTTGTGGCTTTGCATATCATTAGCATCATGGGTATTCAAAGAATTCATACTAATAACATTGCAATCATGCTCATCATTCACATATTTAGTGACAAACATTTTATAGATTTCTTCTTCTAGCACTTGAGCACAATTTTCCTTACCATCATTCTCACTAAAGATATTAAAAAGATGAAGTGTATGAGACAAACTCAATTCCATTTTTTTGTAATTTTCTTTTATAGATTAAACTAGTGATAAAACACGAAACAAAAAGATTCGATTACAAGATCTAAAGATATACCTTCAAGCACTCACCTCCCCGGAAACGGCGCCAGAAGAGCTTGATGTCTACTACACAACCTTCTTCTTGTAGACGTTATTGGGCCTCCAAGTGCAGAGGTTTGTAGGACAGTAGCAAATTTCCCTCAAGTGGATGACCTAAGGTTTATCAATCCGTGGGAGGCGTAGGATGAAGATTGTCTCTCTCAAACAACCCTGCAACCAAATAACAAAGAGTCTCTTGTGTCCCCAACACACCCAATACAATGGTAAATTGTATAGGTGCACTAGTTCGGCGAAGAGATGGTGATACAAGTGCAATATGGATAGTAGATATAAGTATTTGTAATCTGAAAATATAAAAACAGCAAGGTAACTAAGGAGAAAAGTGAGCGTAAACGGTATTGCAATGCTAGGAAACAAGGCCTAAGGTTCATACTTTCACTAGTGCAAGTTCTCTCAACAATAATAACATAATTGGATCATATAAATATCCCTCAACATGCAACAAAGATTCACTCCAAAGACACTAATAGCAGAGAACAAACGACGAGATTATGGTAGGGTACGAAACCACCTCAAAGTTATCCTTTCTGCTCGATCTATTCAAGAGTCCGTAGTAAAATAACATGAAGCTATTTTTTCCATTCAATCTATCATAGAGTTCATACTAGAATAACACCTTAAGACACAAATCAACCAAAACCCTAATGTCACCTAGATACTCCATTGTCACCTCAAGTATCCGTGGGCATGAGTATATGATATGCATCATACAATCTCAGATTCATCTATTCAACCAACACAAAGTACTTCAAAGAGTGCCCCAAAGTTTCTACCAAAGAGTCAAGACGAAAACGTGTGCCAACCCCTATGCATAAGTTCACAAGGTCACTGAACCCGCAAGTTGATCACCAAAACATACATCAAGTGAATCCCGTGAATATCCCATTGTCACCACAGATAAGCACGACAAGACATACATCAAGTGTTCTCAAGTCCTTAAAGACTCAATCTGATAAGATAACTTCAAAGGGAAAACTCAATCCATTACAAGAGAGTAGAGGGGGAGAAACACCATAAGATCCAACTATAACAGCAAAGCTCGCGATACATCAAGATCGTGCCAAATCAAGAACACGAGAGAGAGAGAGATCAAACACATAGCTACTGGTTCATACCCTCAACCCGAGGGTGAACTACTCCCTCCTGGTCATGGAGAGCGCCGGGATGATGAAGATGGCCACCGGTGAGGGATCCCCCTCCAGCAGGGTGCCCGAACAGGGTCCTCATTGGTTTTTGGTGGCTACAGAGGCTTGCGGCGGCGGAACTCCCGATCTATTGTTCGCTTCGAAGGTTTTAGGGTATATGGACTTATATAGGTGAAAGAAGTTGGTCGGGGGACACTCGAGGGGCCCACGAGACAGGGGGTGCGCTCAGTAGGTGGGGGGGCACGCCCCCACCCTCGTGGCCACCATGAAGCTTCCTTGACTTCAACTCCAAGTCTCCTCGACCGCTTTGGTTCCAAAAATAACGCTCCCGAAGGTTTCATTCTGTTTGGACTCCGTTTGATATTCCTTTTCTTCGAAACACTGAAATAGGCAAGAAAACTGCAATATGGGCAGGGCCTCCGGTTAATAGGTTAGTCCCAAAAATAATATAAAAGTGTATAATAAAGCCCATAATCATTCAAAACTGATAATATAATAGCATGAATGCTTCATAAATTATAGATACGTATCAGCATCCAGTTACGTTGTGACATTTGATACACCCAAAGTATTCGTACGTTATCCGGGAGTTGCACAATCTCATTCTAAGAAATGATACTTGACATTGGAAAAGCTCTAGCAAACGAACTACGCGATCTTGTCCATCACATCATTCTCCTAATGATGTGATCTCGTTATCAACGACATCCAATGTCCATTGTCAGGAAACCACAACCATCTATTGATCAACGAGCTAGTCAACTAGAGGCTCACTAGGTACAAGTTGTAGTCTATGCATTCACACATGTATTACGGTTTCTGGTTAATACAATTATAGCATGAACAATAGACAATTATTATGAACAATGAAATATAATAATAACTATTTTATTATTGCTTCTAGGGCATATTTACAACAAAATGTGATGCTGTAATAATCATGCATAAAAGAGTTCAGAGAAAACTCAAATACTATTCATGGATAGATCTGATCATAAACTCACAATTCATCGGATCCCAACAAACACACTACAACAAGTGATTACATCGGATAGAACTCCAAGAACATCGAGGAGAGCATTTTATTAAAGATCAAATAGAGAGAAGAAGCCATCTAGCTACTAACTATGGACCTGTGGGTCTGTGGGAAACTACTCACGCATCATCGGAAAGGCAGCAAGGATGATCTAGAGCCCCTTCGTGATCGAATCCCCCTCCGGTAGAGTTGTAAGTGCATGTAGTACCACCCCTAGTTGGTTTTGGAGTATTGAAGACAAACTTGGTTGAGGGACTAATGTGTTTGTGAGATTCACAGGAGAACACAGGTAGAAGTCCCTATTGATTTGGTTTACCCATCAAAGATGGCCCCTAAAAATGTATGAAGACATTGGTGGTTCGCAAAGAGATACGTGTCAAACATAATGACACGTGAAGACATTCGCTTGAAGACAATGAACTGTGAAGACATAGTTTATTTTGTAGTTTCATTTTCTTATTTCCTGAGTCATAGGAACCACCGAACTGTTAAGTGGGTCCGGGTGAACAAAGTCAGAAAACTAATGTGATGCTCAACTCAAATCCTATGTCTTCAGGTGAAGACAAATGAGAGAAAATCTTATCCTGACTTGGATGACCCAGCTTTGCTTGTAGCCCAAGTCAAGCTGTCGCGTGTGTTTGAAATCCGGTCGTTGGATAGATGTCAGTTGTCCATTGACCTAGGGTCATTTCGGGCATAACATGTTGGATTGCCCCTGGTTATAAATAGCCACCCCCTCCACCATAAATTGGTGGCTGCTCAGATTTAGTGCACGACTTTTGTCATTTCAGAGCAACCCACCTCCGAAGCCTTTGAGAGAGAATCCTCGCGAGGACAAACCCAAAACACCCAAAGCCCAAAGAGTGTTTGGCATCACTAAAGACTTTTTATTTCGCATGATCCGAAGACTTATTACACTAGAATATTGTGATCTTCCAATCGGTTAGGCGTCACATTCTGAGGATCCAAGAGTCATTGTGGACCGCTGGTGAACGAAGTGTGTGAAGGTTTGGAAGTCTACCTTGAAGACTTACCTGAGTGATTGGGCTAGGACTAAGTGATCTTAGCTCAAGGGGAATAAGGTGAAGACATGGTCTTCGAAGTTTAAGCTCAGCCTCCCTAACCAGACGTATAGTTGTCACAGCAACCGGAACTGGTCTACCAAATCCTTGTCTTTGTCAAGCTACTGGTTCTATCACTTCACTCCTTACTTTCTATTTAGCTTCGTGAAGTTATTGCTTGCTGGTGTGGCTTAGATCTACGTTGGTATTTCCCCAAAGAGGAAGGGATAATGTAGCACAACTACGACAAGTATTTCCCTCAGTTATGAAACCAAGATTATCAATCCACTAGGAGAACCAAGCAACACTATGTAAATGGTACCTGTACACAAAGAACAAATCCTCACAACCCAACGCGTAAAAGAGGGGTTGTCAATCCCTCCTCGGTAAAAAGATAGATTAAATTGTATGTGTTTGGGTAAATAGATCTGAATTAAAGACGAAATAAAATGAGTAAAGAAAAAGTGCAACAAGGTATTTTTGGTTTTTGGAACAATAGATCTGAAAAAATGATAAAAGATAGATCTAAAAGCAATATGATAAAAGATAAACCCGGGGGCCGTAGATTTCACTAGTGGTTTCTCTCGAGAAAATAGCACACGGTGGGTAAACAAATTACTGTTGGGCAATTAATAGAAGATCAAATAATTATGACAATATCCAAGACAATGATCATGTATATAGGCATCACGTCCAAGATTAGTAGACCGAAATGATTCTGCATCTACTAATATTACTCCACACATCGACCGCTATCCAGCATTCATCTAGTGTATTAAGTTCATGGAGAACCGGAGTAATGCAATAAGAATGATGACATGATGTAGACAAGATATATTCCTATGGGAATAGACCGCATCTCTTTATCCTTAATAGCAAGAATACATGCGTGCCTCGCTACCCCTTCTGTCACTGGGTGAGGACACCGCAAGATCGAATCCATCACAAAGAAGCTCTTCCCATTGCAAGAAAAGTCAATCTAGTTGGCCTAACTAAACCAAAGATTCAGAGAAGAAATGCAAGACTATAACAATCATGCATATAAAAGATCAAAGGAACTCAAATAACATTCATGTATATAAATCTGACCATAAACTCGAACTTCATCGAATCCCAACAAACACACCGCAAAAAGTCATTACATCAAATAGATCTCCAAGAACATTGAGGAGAACATTGTATTGAGAATCATAAAGAGAGAAGAAGCCATCTAGGTACTGCCTAAGGACCCGTAGGTCTATGGTGAACTACTGATGCCTGCTTGAACTAGTCGGTATTTCCCTAAAGGGGAAGGGATGATGCAGCACATCGATGGTAGGTATTTCCCTTAGTGATGAGACCAAGATTGTCGAACCAGTAGGAGAACCACACAACACAACGTAAAGAACCCCTGCACACAAATAACAAATACTCGCAACACGACATGTTAAAGGGGTTGCCAATCCCTTATGGGTAACGGTGCCAGCAATTGGCGTGGAGACGTGATAAAGTTGTAATAGATAGGATAAATGGAGCGCAGATAAAATAAAGTGCAACAAGGTATTTTCATATTTATGGTTTGGTAGATTTGTAAAATAAAAGAAAAGGAAAATAGATCACAAAGGCAAAAATGATAAGAAGAGACCCGGGGGCCGTAGGTTTCGCTAGTGGCTTCTCTCGAGAAAAATAGCAAACGGTGGGAAAACAATTACTGATGGGAATTGATAGAACTTCAAATAATCATGACGATATCCAGGCAATGAACATTATATAGGCATCACGTCCAAGATTAGTAGACCAACTCCTGCCTGCATCTACTACTATTACTCCACACAAAGACCGCTATCCAGCATGCATCTAGTGTATTAAGTTCATGGAAAAATGGAGTAATGCAAAAAGAACAATGACATGATGTAGACAAGATCTATTTATGTAGAAATAGATCCCATCTTGTTATCCTTAATAGCAATGATACATACGTGTTGTTTCCCCTTCTGTCATTGCGATCAAGCACCGTAAGATCGAACCCATCACAAGCACCTCTTCCCATTGCAAGATAAATAAATCAAGTTGGCAAAAAAACCAAATATCAGAGAAGAAATACGAGGCTATAATCAATCGTGTATATAAGAGATCAAAGAAGACTCAAATAACTTTCATGGATAAAAACATAGATCTGATCATAAACTCAAAGTTCATCGGATCCCAACAAACACACCGCAAAAAGACTTACATCATATGGATATCCAAGAGACGATTGTATTAAGAATCAAGAGAGAGAGAGAGAGAGGAAGCCATCTAGCTGCTAACTACTGACCCATAGGTCTACAAAGAACTACTCACGCATCATCGGAGAGGCACTAATGGGCATGATGAACCCCTCCGTGATGGTGTCTAGATTGGATCTGGTGTTTCTGGAACTTGTAGTGGCTGGAACTGATTTTTGTTGACTCCCCTAGGGTTTCTGGAATATTGGGGTATTTGTAGAGCAAAGAGGCGGTGCGGGAGACCACCGAGGAGGGCACAACCCACCTGGGGTCCCAGGCGCGCCCTGGTGGGTTGTGCTCCCCTCGGAGCAACCCTCAGGTACTTTCTTGGCCCATACGGCGTCTTTTGGTCCAGAAAAAATCCACAAAAAGTTTCGTTGCGTTTGGACTCCATTTGGTATTGATTTCCTGCGATGTAAAAAACAAGCAGAAAACAGCAACTGGCACTGGGCACTATGTCAATAGGTTAGTACCAAAAAATGATATAAAATGACTATAAAATGATTGTAAAACATCCAAGAATGATAATATAACAACATGGAACAATCAGAAATTATAGATACGTTGGAGACGTATCAGCATCCCCAAGCTTAATTCGTGCTCGTCCTCGAGTAGGTAAATGATAGAAACAGAATTTTTGATGTGGAATTCTGCCTGACATGTTCGTCACATATTCTTTTCTTTATAGCATGGACATTTGGACTTTTTATATGGTTCAAAGAAATAGTCTAGTTTTGAGATGAAGACTTTAATACTCAAGCATATCAACAAGCAACAATGTATTTCAAAATATCAATGCTAAAGCAAGTTATCCCTAACCCATTATGCTCAACCATTGATCCATTCATGAAACACACTAAGCTACACCCAATGCTCAAATACGATCATTATGCCACTTATTCGGTGCTTTATAAGAGAAGATGGAGACTCAAATTCAAAATAAACATTGCATAAAGTAAAAGAAAGGCCCTTCGTAGAGGGAAGTAGGGATTTGTAGAGGTGCGAGAGCTCAAAGCGAAAATTGAGAGATAAAAACATTTTGGGAGGCATACTTTTCCCACCAACAAAAATGACTTAGAGTTCCCAACACCTTCCATGCTAGATATATCATAGGCGGTTCGCAAACAGAAAATAAAGTTTATTCCTTTTTCCACCATACTTTCACCTTCCATGGCTAACTGTATCCATGAGTGCCCTCCATACCAACACTTTCCAAGGAATTTATTATTTGACAACATAAAGTAAATTCATTTTTTCATTTCAGGACTGGGCATCCCTAATACCTTTGCCGTACTCTCGTGCAATGGCAAGTTAATAAACACTCATCGTGAGAATAACACATCTAGCATGGAAATCATCAGCCACCCCTCACCGCCTCGCGAGCGGTACGGGCACACAAAAGAGAAATTTATTTTGAAAATTAGAGATGGCACATAAAAATTTGCTTAGAATGGCACGGAAATACCGCATATAGGTAGGTATAGTGGACTCATATGGCAAAACTGGTTTAAAGGGTTTTGGATGCACAAGTAGTGATCATACTTAGTGCAAAATGAAGGTTAGCAAAAAGATTGAGAAGCGCCCAACCAAGAAATGAAAAATCTCGTACCCAAGCATTAAGCATAATTAACACCGAATAATGCACCATTAGTAGGATATAATTTCATTGCATAACTATTGACTTTCGTGCTTGCATAGGGAATCACAAACCTTAACACCAATATTCTTACTAAAGCATAATTACTCATCAACATGGCTCACATATCATATCGTCGTATCTCAAAACCATTACTAAGAACCAAGTTTATTTTGTCCAATGATCTTCATGAAAGTTTTTATTATATCCTCCTTGGATATCTATCACTTTCGGACCAATTTCATATGTTGCTTTTAATAAGCTCAAACAAATATAAGTGAAGAACATGAGCATAATATTTCTTTCTATCAAAATAATCTAAGTGAAGCAAGAGAGAATTTCTTTAAAAAATTACAAACTCCCAAATAAATCTAAGTGAAGCATGAGAACATTTCCTCAAAAATAACAAAGCACACCGTGCTCAAAAAGATATAAGTGAAGCACTAGAGCAATTCCATGGCTCTAAAAATTTAAGTGAAGCATAGGAGCAAGCTTAGCATAATTTTTGGCTCTCTCAAAAAGGTGTGTCCAGCAAGGATTCAAGACTTAAAACACAAAGAAAAACAAGCATAGACTCATATCATACAAGATGGTTCAAGCAAAACTCATAATATGAGACAAATAAAAATATAGCTCCAAGTAAAATGCCAATGGCCGTTAGAAGAAAGAGGGGATGACACTCGGGGGCATCCCCAAGCTTAGCTGCTTGCTACTTCTTTGAATATTATCTTGGGGTTCCTCTGGCATCCCCAATCTTAGCCTTCTGCTAATCCTTGTTCCTTCATCCATTGTAAGATCACCCAAAACATGAAAACTTCAATCACACAAAACTCAACAAAACCTTCGTGAGATCCATTAGTATAAGAAAGCAAACCACTACTATAAGTACTACAGCAAACCCATTCATATTTTATTTTTGCATTATATATACTATATTCCAACTTTTCTATGGCAAAAAATCTTCAAAGAAAACCATAGAATCATCAAAACAAGCACACAACGCAAAGAAAACAGAATCTGTCAAAAACAAAACAGTCTGTAGCAATCTGACTACTTCGAATACTTCTGTAACTCCGCAAATTCTGAAAAATTAGGAAGACATGAATAATTTGTTTATTACTCTTCTTGAAAAAGAATCAACTCAAAATCACTCTTCTTATAAACATGAAAAATAATTTCATGAGTGCAAAAGTTTCTATTTTTCAGCAAGATCAAATCAACTCTCATCCAAATCATCCCAAAGGCCTTGCTTGGCACAAACACTAATAAAAACAACAAAAACACATGTAATCAGAGGCATAATTGTGTATTTTATTGAAAACATCAAGAAAACCAAAGAGGAAAAAGATATGTTGGGTTGCCTCCCAACGAGCGCTATCGTTTTACACCCCTTGCTAGGCATAACGTGTAGGATCTACGTGTTATCATCTTTAGCCTTGTTTTCCTTGGAAGTATTTTTGTTGGGGGGGGGCAAATAAAACATAAAACACATTATCGATGGAGACCTTAGCACTATCGAGTTGCTTTTTATCATAACCCTTTTGATTTCCGGCAGCAATCCAAGAATAGTGTTGATTAACATCATTGAAAACTTGTTGGATCATGTCTAAAACAGGGACTTGCTTTTTAAGATTATCATCAAAGATTTGGTTATCCCCAAGCAAATGTATCAACGTATAATCACTATTATAAAGGATTTCATCGATCATGGGTTTTTCATGATTCATACCATAAAAATCAAAGATTTCCCTAGCTTCCCATATTATCTAGTCAAATTCATTCATGGGAACAAGAGTGGCTAACTTTTTAGCTATAGGATTCTTTATAACGGGCAATTCATAGAACAATCTTTCCAAGGTAGGATGAGTACAGATAAATTTAGTTTCAAGTTTCAGAACTAGTGCCAAAATAGCTTCCACATAAGATCTAGTACTTTTAAGTATAGGAATATCATCAAGACTTAATTTTCTGACACAGTTGAAAAATTCGTGGATATGTTCTTTTCCCAAAAAATTCCCTTGCCCCAGACAAATGTTTTGGCATCCAGATTACTCGTACGCTCCATTTTAGGAGTTAGGCCATCATTCGTTTCTGCCATACCAAAATCACTCATGGTGACTACTCAACAAGATTGCACACAAAAATATATCTCACGAGAAAACGGCGAACAGAAAAGAGGGCGAATAAAACGACAAATTTTTGTGAAGTGGGGGAGACGAAAATGAGAGGCAAATGGCAAATACTGTAAATTGCAAGGAGATGAGATTTGTGATTAGGAGCCTGGTTGATGTTGATTATGTCTCCCCGGCAACGGTGCCAGAAATTCCTTTTGACACCTTCTTGAACTACGTCGTTATTTCCCCAAAGAGGAAGGGATGATGCAGCACAGTGGCGGTAGGTATTTCCCTTAGTGATGAGACCAAGGTTCTCGAGCCAGTAGGAGAACCACGCAACACAATGTAAACAGCCCCTGCACACAAATAACAAATACTCGCAACCCGATGTGTTAAAGGGGTTGTCAATCCCTTTCGGGTAACGGTGCCAGAAATTGGCGCGGAGACGTGATAAAGTTGTAATAGATAGGATAAATGGAGCGCAAATAAAATACAGTGCAGCAAGGTATTTTGGTATTTTTGGTTTAATAGATCTAAAAATAAAAGCAAAGGAAAATAGATCACAAAGGCAAATATGATAAGAAGAGACCCGGGGGGGCGTAGGTTTCACTAGTGGCTTCTCTCGAGAAAAATATCAAACACTGGGAAAACAATTACTGTTGGGCAATTGATAGAACTTCAAATAATCATGACGATATCTAGGCAATGATCATTATATAGGCATCACGTCCAAGATTAGTAGACCGACTCCTGCTTGCATCTACTACTATTACTCCACACATGGACCGCTATCCAGCATGCATCTAGTGTATTAAGTTCATGGAAAAATGGAGTAATGCAATAAGAATGATGACATGATGTAGAAAAGATCTACTCCCTCCGTTCCAAAATAGATGACCCAACTTTGTACTAACTTAGTATAAAGTTGGGTCATCTATTTTGGAACGGAGGGAGTATTTATGTAGAAAATAGATCCCATCTTGTTATTCTTAATAGCAACAATACATACGTGTCGTTTCCCCTTCTGTCACTCGGATCAAGCACCGTAAGATCGAACCCATCACAAATCACCTCTTCCCATTGCAAGATAAATAGATCAAGTTGGCCAAACAAAACCCAAATATTGGAGAAGAAATACGAGGCTATAATCAATCATGCATATAATAGATCAAACAAGACTCAAATAACTTTCATGGACAAAAACATAGATCTGATCATAAACTCAAAGTTCATTAGATCCCAACAAACACACCGCAAAAAGACTTACATCATATGGATCTCCAAGAGACCATTGTATTGAGAATCAAGAGAGAGAGAGAGAGAGAGAGAGAGAGAGAGAGGAAGCCATCTAGCTACTACATACGGACCGATAGGTCTACAAAGAACTACTCACGCATCATCGGAGAGGCACCAATGGGCATGATGAACCCCTCCGTGATGGTGTCTAGATTGGATCTGGTGTTTCTGGAACTTGCGGTGGCTGGAATTGATTTTTGTCGACTCCACTAGGGTTTCTGGAATATTGGGGTATTTATAGAGCAAAGAGGCGTTGCCGGAGGCCACCGAGGTGGGCACAACCCACCTGGGCACGCCTGGGGTCCAGGCGCGCCCTGGTGGGTTGTGCTCCCCTTGGAGCACCCCTCCGGTACTTTCTTGACCCATACGGTGTCTTCTGGTCCAGAAAAAATCCACAAAAAGTTTCGCTGCATTTGGACTCCGTTTAGCATTTATTTCCTGCGATGTAAAAAACAAGCAGAAAACAGCAACTGGCACTGGGCACTATGTCAATAGGTTAGTACCAAAAAATGATATAAAATGACTATAAAATGATTGTAAAACATCAAGAATGATACTATAACAACATGGAACAATCAAAAATTATAGATACGTTGGAGATGTATCAACTACTCATGTATCATCGGAGCAGCACCAATCAGGATGATGAACCCCTCCGTGATCGTGCTCCCCTCTGGTGGAGTGCCAGAATAGGGCTCTATAGATTGGATCTCATGGTTCTGGAACTTGCGGCGGCTGGAATTGTGTTCCGTCGACTGCCCTAGGGTTTTTGGAATTTTTGGGTATTTATAGAGCTGAGAGGCGGTGCAGGAGAACACCATGGGCCCCACAACCCATCAGGGCGCACCAGGGGCCTCTGGCACGCCCTTGTGTATTGTGGGCCCCATGGGCCTCTCCTCTATTGCTTCCTTGGCTCCCAAGTTGTCTTATGGTCCAAAAAAATCTCCAAAAAGGTTTGCTATGTTTGGACTCTGTTTGATAGGGATATTCTGTGAAGTAAAAAACAAGCAAAAAATAGCAACTGGCATTGGGCACTATGTCAATAGGTTAGTCCCAAAAATGATATAAAGTTGCTATAAAATGATTGTAAAACTTCCAAGAATGTTAATATAATAGCATGGAATAATCAAAAATTATAGACGCGTTGGAGACGTATCTGCATCCTCAAGCTTAATTCCTGCTCGTCCTTGAGTAGGTAAATGATAAAACATAATTTTTGATGTGGAATGTTGCCTAACATGTTCATCACATATTATTTTCTCTTATAGCATGGACATTTGGACTTTTAGATGGTTCAAAGCAATAGTCTATATTTGACATGATAACTTCATTACTCAAGCATATCAACAAGCAACCATGTCTTTCAAAATATCAACACAAAAAAAGTTATCCCTAGCCCATCATGCTCAATGATTGATCCATTCATGAAACACACTCAAAGATTAGCTACATCCTATGCACAAGTATGGTCATAGTGCTCCCTAGTTGGTGCTTTATAAGAGACTATGGAGACTAAAATAAAAATAAAATTGCATAAAGTAATAGATACGCCCTTCGCGGAGGGAATCAGAGATTTGTAGAGGTGCCAGAGCTCAATGCTTAAATTGAGAGATAAAGTATTTTGAGAGGCATGCTTTTCCCATCAACAAAACGAATGAGTAATTTCCAATACTTTCCATGCTAGATACATCATAGGCGGTTCCCAAACATAAAATAAAGTGTATTCCTTTTTCCACTATTCATTCGCATTCCATGGCTAGCCATATCCACGGGTGCCTTCCATACCAACACTTTCTAAGGAATTTATTATTTGACAACATAAAGTAAATTCATTTTTCATTTTAGGACTGGGCATCCCTATTACTGCCACACTCTCATGCAATGACAAGTGAATAAATACTCATCTTGAGAATAACACATCTAGCATGGAAAAATATTGGCCACCCCCTGCCACTTCATGAGCTGTACAGGCACACAAAAAGGAAATTCATTTGAAAATTAGAGTTGGCACATACAAATTTACTTAGAACAGCACGGAAATACCACATATAGGTAGGTATGGTGGACTCATATGGCAAAACCAGGTTTAATGATTTTGGATGCACAAGTTGTATTTCTACTTAGTATAAGTGGAGGCTAACAAAAAGATTAAGAAGCAACCAACCAAGAAACAAAAATTCTCATAAACGAGCATTAAGCATAACTAACGCCGAATAATGCACCACAAGTAGGATGTAATTTCATTGCATAACTATTGACTTTCGTGCTTGCATAGGGAATCACAAACCTTAACACCAATATTCTTACTAAAGCATAATTACTCACCAACATGATTCACATATTACTATCATCATATCTCAAAACTATTACAAAGAATCAAGTTTATTTTTCCAATGATCTTCATGAAAGTTTTTATTATATCCCTCTTGAATATCTATCACTTTGGGACTAATTTCGTATATTGCAATTGCTTTTGACAAGCTCAAACATCAAGTCTTCTGGAATACGACACTACTCAGCATAGAACAAATCAGCTTTTATTACAAGGGATTAGGGTACACGGATCTGATGTTACAAAGGATCACATCAGCATGGTGACACTATGCCTGCTAAGGTAGCTCTATGCTACCAGCAGAATAACTCGTAGCAGCGGAACAACGATCATGGTGATGACCACTCTGCAGGGACTCTGGCTGGGACACGGTCTAGCTCGCACGAACAGAATACTTGGCAAGCAATCACTCACAACATCACCTGCAAACTGGCATGACACGCCATGTGAGTACTTTGAATGCACTCGCAAGATCACAACAACCAAATGCATAAAGGCAAGACAATAACATAGCATTAACATGTTAAGTTATTATCAACCACTACGATGTGGAAACAATTATTTAGCACGATATGGTAGTACTAAAATTACTATTGAACCATCATATCAAGAACCACATCACTCTTGGCTATCCAGCCAAGCAATAAATCACCGCGATCACCTCGTGATCACCACATGATCACACCACAACTGAATGATCATCCTCAAGATCATCCCAACATCGGCATCCTGCCAAGCTGTTACTGCTCACATAAATATAAGTCATCTAAGAAGTCATCCCATCATATGAGCGTTGATCAAACAGTGTGACCTACTACGAACTGTGTCCATGGCCGAGGACGTGCCTATCGCTAGTTTGTACACTCTGCATAGGTTAGTACACTGTGCCCACACCACCGAACCCATGGCCTCGTGTTCCCATTCGGGTGGACCAACGATGTTCCGACAAAACCAATATATTGCATGACACTCTCCCGGCCACTTCGACAAACTCCCCTTTGGGCTAAGTCATGGGTGGCCCCGGATGGCACTATGTACATCAAACGGCCACCGTCGTGGAAAAACAAAAGAAAAACAGTCCCAAACGGGGACAATGGATCCATACAACTCGGGCACACAAGGTTATCGCTGCCCACCAGGTATCATATCCAAAATAACTCCAAAGCATAATATCAAAATACTATCATGATGAAAATAAATATCACTCCTAATTATCCAATTGCAATATAACACCCGCAATCTGCAAAGCATTTGAAAGAACATGTGGTGCCCCCATGTTTGGTTTTGGTAATTGATGACAATCTCTATGGACTAATGGTTGCCTTGAGTTTCATTTGAAGGATTTATCCATAAGTTTTTCATGGAGTCCATTTGTTGGTTTCAAGGAGAGTTTGTGATAACCAAGGTGCCATTCAAGGAATTACCTAAAGATTGGTCATGTGAGAGGTTGATCAAGACTAAGTCAAAGAGTGAATCAAGTTCTTGGTTCTTGTTTGGTTCTCTTTGTGAGTTTTAGAGCTTTTGGTCATCTTGATGACAAGCTCGAGTTCATCGAAAACGGAGTTCACATGCAACTTCTATGATGTTTTCGATGTTGGAGGTTCTGCCAGTTCTTCTCTGTTGGAGGTTTCTCTCCTATTTATGTTAGGTTTTGCCAGTTCTTTGTTGTTTTGATGCTACTCGTTGTCTTGTATCCAACAAGCTTTAGTTTGCTCAATTCGGAGCTCATTTGCAGAAGTTATGGCAGTTCTGGTTTACCTTGGAGTGTACTTGCTTTCGTGGAAGTGGCATAAGGTTGGCGCCAGCGGTATTACCGCTGGACCGGAGTGTTAGTACCGCGTATCGCCACAAGCAGTAGTACTGCTGTCCCACAGCGGTAGTACCGCCCATGGCCATAAGCGGTAGTACGGCTCCGGTTTCGCGCTAATACTGCCTCAACTCGAGACGTGGTTTTCTCGTGTCGGGTTCAGCGGCAAAAGTAGCAGTTGTAGGAGCGGTAGTACCGCTTGTGTGCGGTAGTACCACGGCTACTACCGCCCCTAGTACCGCTGGGCCAAGCGGCCGTACCGCTGTGGACAACGGTAGTACCGCTGGCTCCAGCGGTAGTGCCGCTCATTCGGCTTTGCCTCTCCCTTTGTTTTGCTCCGGTCTCTGTGTTCTACTGCCCAGGCGGTAGTACCGCTCCCCTGAGTGGTAGTGCCGCTCGTGCGTGGACTGAGCACATAACAGTTGGATTCGGGAGCTCCTATAAAAGTGGGTCTTCTTCCCCATTCAACCTCATCTCTTAAGCTCGTGTTCTTCCCCCATTGTTGACCTTCTTCGAGCTTGCTACTCTCAACCCCTCCAATGATTCTTGCTAGTTCTTGATTGAAAAGAGAGAGGAGATCTAGATCCACATTTCCACCAATAACTTTCTCCTCTATGTGAGGGGAACCCCTTGGATCTAGATCTTGGAGTTCTTCGTGTTCTTCTTTCGTTCTTCCTCTCATTTTCCTCCCTAGAATTGGTTGCTTTGGTGGGGTTTGGGAGAGAAGGACTTCGGCACTCCGTGTGCCCTTGCCATTGCATTTGGTGCATCGGTTTGAGTTCTCCACGTGATACGTGGAAGTTACAAGTTGAGAAGCTTATTACTCTTGGGTGCATGGTACCCTTGAGCTTGTTACTCTTGGGTGTTTGGACACCCTAGATCTTGTTCCTCTTGGGTGCCTTGGTGCCCTAGACGGTTGGAGTTGTTCGGAGCTCAATCATTGTGGTTTAAAGCTCCAGGCAAGCATCGAGGTCTCCAATTAGGTTGTGGAGATCGCCCCGAGCAATTTGATGGGTTCCGGTGACCGCCCCCAAGGGGTGCCAAAGGGTACGGGTTCGGTGACCGCCCCCAAGGGTTGCCATTTGTACGGGTTCATTGACCGCCCTCAAGAGTCCCTTAGTGGAATCACGGCATCTTGCATTGTGCAAGGGCGTGAGGAGATTATGGTGGACCTAGTGGCTTCTTAGGGAGCATTGTGCCTCCACACCGCTCCAAACGGAGATTAGCATCCGCAAGGGTGTGAACTTCGGGATACATCATCGTCTCTATGTGCCTCGGTTATCTCTTACCCGAGCCCTTTACTTATGCACTTTACTTTGTGATAGCCATATTGTTTCTTGTCATATATCTTGCTATCACTTAGTTGTTTATCTTGCTTAGCATAAGTTGTTGGTGCACATAGGTGAGTCTACTTGTCGTAGGTTTTGTGCTTGACAAATTAACCGCTAGGTCTATTCCGCATTTGTTGAAGCCTAAACCGTAATTATTTTAAAGAGGCTATTCACCCCCCTCCTCTAGGCAACATCCACGATCTTTCAGCATTAGTCCTAGAAATCCAAGCAACATCATGGCAAATAGCAAGATCAAAATATCACCCCAAGAAATGCGATGAACAAGTCATATGTAGATAATGTGAATTTTAAGCAAGTTTAAATAGATAAACCATGGTATTGCATTGCAATCATGCAAATAGAGGGTGTGGCTTGACTGGGGGTGGAATCATCGAGAAGAAGTGTGAGGAGTATGCAAAAATATTCGCCGAAAAACTTTCTCTCGAAGGAGCTGAATATAGGGCAGGGGGAAATGGTCATTTTCATAATGTTATCACAAGGTGAAAATGATACCGTCGGAACGGTCTTGAGGAATAGAGAACGTGGGCTTTGGAATCACCTGATTTGGAGTTACGGGTGAAGAGATATGGTCGTTCATTCTTTAGGCAGAAAAATAAACAGATTCTATGCTTTTCTGCTACTAACTAGTGAACGTCCACGACTTAGGGTGTTTGGCCAGCGGCTGGAATCAGAAAGCACACTATTCGTAAATACGCTTCCAAGAAGTGAAAACGTATTCTTGATCACAACCGACGAGGAGTGCGCCTTCAACACCGAAGACATAAACAGTGGAAGTGCGCTTCCACTTATCCAGCTGGACCCGGCCGTTGGGTCGCCGACGTGCAGGGCCTGCCTGCAGGGTCGCCTTCTTCTTCTTCCTTCGCTGCACGCCCATGGGATAGAGAGAGCCCGCGCTCGCCATCGCATCCCGGCGTCCCGAGCCATCTCGGATGGAGCTCCGGCCACCATCGTGCTTAGGAGGCAGAGGCGTGCCCATCCAAGTAGTACATGAATTGCAGAAGAGGCAAGGTAGGGTGCGGCTTTGAGTCTGGCGGACAGCGGCATCAGGGCGTCGGTGGTCTTGGCGCTACGGTCCACCAGAGGAGAAGGCGAAGAGCGGTAGGTGTCTGCCATGTCCAGGGGAGTCTGTTGGCAAAGAAAGGAGGTGGAGAGGTGTTCCGGCTCACTCAAATTTTAGGAGGGACCATGGCGGCCAAGGCGAGCAGAGGGGAGCAATACGAGAACGAGGGCTCGCTGCTTTGGGCTGGGAGAGGTATGGGAGGGCTATAGAGCTGATGGTGAGGAGAGGATGGGCTAGGAGTGGCTTAAATAGGCGAGGGTGAGGTGCCCGTGACCGAGAGCCATTGCGGAGAAAATGCCAAAGCATCCGTCAAGGATAGAGCGCTCGTGAGGCGTGGAGGCGATGGGAGAGAGCAGAGAAGGTGCACTGGAGCAGAGATGGAGCCAAGGGGGAGGGGGAAGAAGAAGACGGGGCATGCTACAGAGCCGGTCGATGCACCGTGTGCCTGTGGGCGCGCGACATCTAGCGCCGATGAGGAGGTTTCTAGAGGGGACAGAGGACTAGAGAGCAACGCGAGGGAAGAGGGAGTCAGGTCGGCACCAGAGGACACACGGGAATCCCTGGAGCGACGCGGCTCGACGCGGTTAGATGCGCAGAGCATGACCGCAGTAGCCAAAGCGCGTGCCCAGGCATGCCAACAAGGCAGTCACCATGCGACATGGCCAAGATGGGACTCTAGAGGCAGGGAAATGTTGTCTAGCACCTTGTCTCTGCACCAAGGGAACTGTACGGATTGATAGATCAAGAGCAGAGGCTCTGCGCTAAAGTGAGGCTTTTGATGGAAGATTGTTGTAGCAAACTTGGATACATTACTGTGATCAAAAGAGAAGAGCAAAGATCCAAATTTGATGTCTGGGAGGTTTAGGGTAGGAAGGACTATGATCCAGTGGAGTTTGGACAGAAATGGACCACAAATTAATATAGTTGCTTTGCAATTACAATTTTGGGCCAGAAGCTTGACTAAGATGATGCACTCACATGGAGTGGTCACTTGAGGTGAAATTTGGCATGGCATCATGATATGGACAGAAGAATATGTTGTAAAAATTTCATACCATTTGGACTTGTCAAAATGGTACTTCCTTCATAGATATCCTCCCTGTCCAGAAACTTGTGATAATTTTGGAGAGAAAATAGCTTAATGAAATAATCCCAAATTTGGTGGAGAGAAGTTATATGGGTAGGAGCATGATATGTTAATTTTTCAGAAGTAATGAAGCAATATAAATTATACCTGCATCACAAACTGAAAAATATTGCCAGAAGCAAATATTTGAAGTTGTGCTCACATAGATGAATGGAATGAGATGAAATTTGGAGGAGTGTGATTATATGAGCACATGAAGAGACTTAAAAAATTTCAACTCATTTTGATAACCCTAGCTAGTACTTCCTTCACAAAGCTTATATCTGAATAGAAACTTTCAAAAATCACTGAGGAAGATTCACTAGCAAAATGGGTTGAACTTTTGCATGTGGCAATGATTTGGACATGAAAGAATGCCCAATTTTTTTGAGTAAATAAGAAAGGATAGGTGGCACTTCCTTCACAAAGTGCCAGTCTAGACATAATTGAAGAATGAATATTGGTGAATCATGTTCGGTCTAGGAAAGGAAAGTTTGGACATATTTCGGGCATATATGATCCAAACAAGGGATTTTTTTGGAAGAAAGAAATATAGGTTGCTTCACAACCTAGGCCAAACAAGGTTATTACTTTAATAGAAAAAGCAATATTCCTTAGAATAAGAATTTCGTAGTTAGGCTAGAATGGAAAAATGGCATGACCTTGGGAGAGATTTGGAAATGATGAACCACTTGAGAGAACAAATGGTGATGATCTCACAGGTTTCAAGTCCACAAAACTACCCAAAAAAGAAAATCATAGCAAAAACCAAACAAATCCGAAAGAAAAAGAAAGGGCCAAAAACCAGGGTGTTACATCTTGAATTGGGAGAAGTGCCACTTTATGGTTAATGAAGGCATTGTCTTGGGCATGAAATTTCTGAATGAGGTGTTGAGGTGGATAAAGCTAAAGTCGATACAATTGAGAAAATGCCATGTCCTAAAGATATTAAAGGTATTCATAGTTTCCTTGGTCATGCTAGTTTCTATAGGAGGTTTATTAAAGACTTCTCTCAAATTTCTAGGCCTCTTACTATTCATTTACAAAAGGATGTTCCATTTGTTTTTAATGATGATTGTGTAAAAGCCTTCGAAACACTTAAGAAACCCTTAACTTCTGCACCTATTGTTCAACCACCTGATTGGACTTTTGAAATTATGTGTGATGCTAGTGATTATGCCGTTGGTGATGTTCTAGGACAAAGAGTTGATAAGAAATTAAATGTTATCCATTATGCTAGTAAAACTCTAGACAGTGCCCAAAGAAATTATGCTACTACTAAAAAGGAATTTTTAGAATTTTTGTTTGCTTGTGATAAATTCAGATCTTACATTGTTGATTCCAAAGTAATTGTTCACACAGATCATGCTGCTATAAAATATCTTATGGAAAAGAAAGATGTTAAACCTAGACTCATTAGGTGGGTTCTCTTGCTATAAGAATTTGATTTACATATCATTGATAGGAAAGGAGCTGAGAACCCCGTAGCTAATAACATGTCTAGGTTAGAAAATATTCTTGATGACCCACTACCCATTGATGATAGCTTTACTGATGAACAACTAGCCGTAATAAATGCTTCTCATAACACTCCTTGGTATGCTGACTAAGCTACCTATATTGTTGCTAAATTTATGCCACATAGTTTCACATACCAACAAAAGAAAAAAATTCTTCTACGATCTAAGGCATTACTTTTGGGATGACCCACATCTTTATAAAGAGGGAGTAGATGGTATTATTAGACGTTCTGTACCTGAGGATGAACAGGAACAAATCCTATGGAAATGTCACTCCAAAGCCTATGCAGGTCATCATGCAGGAGATAGCACTGCTCATAAGGTATTGCAATTTGGTTTTTATTGGTCTACACTTTTCAAGGATGCCCGTAAGTTTGTCTTGTCTTGTGATGAATGTCAAAGAATTGGTAATATCGATAAGCGTCAAGAAATGCCTATGAATTATTCACTTGTTGTTGAACCATTTGATGTTTGGGTTTTTGATTATATGGGACCTTTCCCTTCCTCTAATGGGTATACACATATTTTGGTTGCTATTGATTATGTCACTAAGTGGGTAGAAGCTATTCCAAGTACTAGTGCTCATCACAATACTTCCATTAAATGCTTAAAGAAGTAGATTTTCCAAGGTTTGGAGTCCCTAGATATTTAATGACTGATGGTGGTTCACACTTTATTCATGGCGCTTTCGGAAAAATGCTTGCTGAATATGATGTTAGCCATATAATTGCATCACCCTATCATCCTCAATCTAGTGGTCAAGGAGAAGTTAGCAATAGAGAAAGAAAACTAATATTACAAAAAACTGTCAATAGGCCCTGAAAGAATTGGTCTAAGAAATAGCTTATAAAAATCTATGGTATGTCGCCATACAAAATGGTATATGGAAAAGCTTGTCGTTTGCCTCTTGAGTTAGAACATAAAGCATATTGGGCAATTAAAGAACACAATTATGACTTCAAACTTGCCGGTGAAAAGAGATTATGTGATATTAGCTCACTAGATGGATGGAGAACCCAAGCTTATGAAAATGCCAAACTATCCAAAGAAAAAGTTAAAAGATGGCATGATAAAAGAATCCAAAAGCGGGAATTCAAAGTTGGAGAATATGTTCTTTTGTACAACTCTTGTTTTAGATTTTTTGTAGGAAAACTTTTTTCCAAATGGGAAGGACCATATATTATTGAAGAAGTTTATCACTTTGGAGCTATCAAGATTAATAATGTCGAATGTACTAACCCGAAGGTGGTCAATGGACAAAAAAAGAAACACTATATCTCAGGTACGCCTATTAATTGAAAGCAATATTATCCAAACCATGACACCAGAGGAACACACAAAAGAAACCTTCCCGAACACTCTAGAATCTTTAAAAAGAGGAGGTACGTGATACGGTAAGTAAACGGACTCTCAAAAATCCGTAAAAATATTTTTTGTCGGTTTTGGAATATTAGAAAAATTAGGAAAATAAGAAATAACCAGGAAGGCAACCAAGGTGAGCACGATACATCAGGGCGCACCTACCCTCTCTCGCCTGCCCTGGTGGGTTGTGGTGCCCTCGGGCACCTTCCTAACTCTATTTTCCTTTCATATTCTTGCTTCCCAAGATAAAAAATCTTTATACATACTCCCGGACTATTTGACCACCGCATCATAGAAAAATCCTCTGTTTTTGTTTCATGTTGTTTCTCTATCAGATCTACCAAGCCAGGCATCATGTCTTCTTCCCCCTCCAACAACGTAGAAGAAGATGATTGGTTAACAAAGATATAACTAAAAAGAGAGGTACCAAAGGAAGCCATCAAGGAGGACAAGGAAGCTATGGGAGATCAAGCTCAAACAGGAGGGCAGATCATGCCAGCAGAAGAAGATATCCTTCAACCATATTAAAATCATCTCACCCCTACTAAAATTGAAGACTTTAGAGCCTTTGAAAGAGTTCGTGTTCAAAATAAATATCTGACTCGTGAAAATATTATGTTACAAGAGCAAATCATCGCCCTCCAGAGCAACATTTGTAGATTGGATTACCTTTTGAGCCTGAAGTGTGATGCTACCACCTCATCACTACCACCTTCATCATCATCCCCACCAAAGGAGACTTGAGTACACGGGTATGGCACTGGTACACATTGGTGCTATACAAACAATTTTTAACCCCTTTCCGCGATGGCATTTGGAACCGTCGCCAAGTGAGTGTAGGTGATAGGCGGGTCCTTCCCACACGACACAGAAACTGTCGGGAATAGGGAGCCAAGATGCATATATAGTATGCCTACTCGTTTTTGCTTGCATTGCCATCACAGTCGGTATTCTATGGTGCTACGTTTATGATGCGCGGCCCATCACAAACGGTTCACTATCATAGAACATGTATGATAAGCATACAATCACACACATTCGCTTTTCCCAAACCATATGCGATAACTAATTAAGAAGATTAGCTAATCATCGTATGAGTTTCGGACAGGATTACGAAATTTTGGACCATCGTAACATTGTCGTACACGACAACTATCGCACACGCTATTCTGTGGTGCAATGTTTATGATGCATACTTCATCAGAAACAGTTCATGGTTGCGAATCGTGTACGATATGGCAACTATCACAAAAGTTTAGTTTGCCCACACCATTTGTGATATTGTCTGACATCGCGCACGCTTTGCAAATAGCAACTATGTGCATGCTTGCACATATTTCCTCACTGTGAACCGTGTCGGATAATGGTGTATATCACAAATATTTGTGTTTTACCAACCGTATGTGCTGCAACAACCTGGAGAGTGTAATTTCATCGTAATTTAATTGCTGTTATTTCAAGTTGTACTGGATTTGAATTTGAATTTGAATGTATGCTACAGCTTTATTCATATCCATCAGGTTCAAACAACAAATGCATTATTCGATTCATAGGTACATATGTTCAAGAATTACATAAGACCAAATAAAGAATGATGAACCATAGTTGTATACTTGTACTATTAATAAAGACGGTAAAGAAATAGGAGAAATACATTCTGGTTGCTGAACAAGGTGAAGCAGAATGCCCATATTGTGCCCACCTCCATGTAGAAGGCACGCATGACTCTAGGCCAACCCCATGTGATGGCAGACTGCCCATCCTTCACGGTCTTCATGAAAACATCTAGATAATCATCGTGTTCTGGTAGAAATACTTTAACCTTTGCATGCCCACCAATCATGTAGTTTGAGAGGTAATCTTGAGTAAACTACCTTGGGAACCACTGCAAAGGAAAAGGATTCAGACATTGTCATCTAACACAACTCATTATGGGCAGTAAAAAGAAGGTTGCAGTGTTCTTACTTACCATCCTGCAGTTCACTGTTGTCTTGGATAAAGTTTAAACAAATAGTTTAATTGCCATATTTTGACCCATTTTACTAACAATCTTTATCAGCTTCCTCACTTGATGTTGGTTCATTGATATCTCATTTCCCCATACGCAGAAAGGATCGAAGCACGGATCTTTACCAATGACATATGTACCTAAAAGCACCAAGTTAATAATAGAAGCTAAACAGCAATTGCACAATGATGTAGTACAACACTCTTTTATAATATCTTATAACATCCAATATACTCACATATTAGATGAATTAACAGCTTATATTATGGGACGGAAGGAGTTTATTTCATTCTTACAAATTATTGGCTGATTACTATTGTTGTATCCATGGGTTAGAGTTAGTTTGAGCTAGTTCGGGCTCAAATAGCCCTAAAGTATATCCAAACATGAGGTCTAGTTTGAGCTAGTTGCATCTAACACACCTACAAGAACCATCCAACCCAAGAGGTGCTAATTGGAGCTAGTTCTCCTAGTGCATTTACTGTCAATCTAACCCTGTCATCCAAACACCTCTTAGGATGTACTCCCTCCATTCCTTTATGTAAGGTGTATTATTTTCGGCATGGTGACCAAGGCAGATAATTATGGACATGTTAGGATGAACTTACCCTTGGCAAATTTGTTGGTTAGTGGCAACTAATCAGTTAGTCTAGGAAAGTAAGAGGTACATGCAATTGAAAGAGAGATAATTTCCTTCTTTTGGTACAAGGAGAGATACAAACAATCAACAGAAAGATAGTTTCCTTTTTGTAGAGGGCTAAAAAGGGAATTGTGAGGAATTACAACAAATGCACCTTACATTCTGGAATTATATCAAAAAGCAAATGCACCTTATATAAAGGAACGAAGGGAGTAGTTAGTTCAGGGTTAGTCATGAGCTAGTAACTAACTCTAACCTCTAGCTAAGTTGAGTATCCAAACAGGGTTGTGTTGTTGTTTTTGTTGTTATTTTTGTTGTTGTTGTTGTTGTTGTTGTTGTTGTTGTTGCTCTCCACTAGTAGAAAAAGGGTCAAATGTGAGACACATTAGTCCCGGTTTGTAACAGAACCGGCACTAATGTGTCCATTAGTGCCGGTTCCAACGGCTAGCCGGGAGGAGCTCTTTAGTACCGGTTCGTGGCAAACCTTTAGCACCGGTTCGTGCCACGAACCGGTACTAATGAGAGTGGTGGCAGGATGTTGTCAGAGTGGGGCCCTTCCAGCACCTTTAGTACCGGTTCGTGGCACGAACCGGTACTAAAGGTCGTCCTATATAAATCCTTCGTCCACCCGCACTCTGTTCTTCCCCCTTTCCCCTCTCCCTCTCTTTTGTTCTTCCCTTCTTCCTCTCGAGTTCATCACAAAATTTGCCCCAAATTTGTCAAGATTTGCAGGCCCTCATCCATTCAAATGATCAACAAGGTTAGCAACTTTGTCCTTTCATCTCTCATTGCTAGATTAGCTCTTGCATTGGTTTATATAGTGATTAATTGTGGGTTTTAGTAATTTGGGAGGAATTATATGTGGTACTATTTGATTTATATGCAATTTGAGGTCAAAATAACACTTAGTTTGCATATGTAGGTGTGGTTTACTTAGTGCCTTCTAAATCTCCGTCGTAACCACCGTCGATCGCTCGCACCGTCCCGTCGCCGGCACCACCTTGTGGTGAGCCTCTTGTTCATGAAATTTTATATAAAAAATGATGTTTGTGTGATTTGGATATATAGTTACTCGTATAATAATTATCTTACCCGTATGTTGTTTGTTATACATAGTGCCATGGTTTTGATATCCGTCCCTGTCGGCCCTCGTCCTTGTTATGATTCGGATGTGGTATATTCTCTTTTAAACTATTTGTTGCATTTCGTGTTTATGACAAATAATTATTCCCATCAAGTTGACATAGATATTTTTATCTAGGAGGTATGTGAACCGGAAATTCCAACCGACCCTATTGTCAAGAGGTTAAATTTAGTTGAAAGAGAAAACGAGTACTTGAAAGAAAAATTGAAAAGAATTGAGGGGGAGAAGATGGAATTGGAGTTGCATGTTGCCGATGTCGTCGATGATCACAAGATCAAGATGGAGAAAATGCGCTTGAAGATCTTGATGTTACCTTAGTTCGGTGTTGTGTAATGAAGATGAGCCGGCAATGGATGGTATCATTATGCTGTTGGATCAATTGTTACCTTAGTTGCAATCTTGATCGCATTTGTTGTTGCATTTAAATGCTGTAGCTAGAGAGTTATTTGTTTGTTGCATTTAAGTGTTGTATGAACTTTATGTATGAACTTGTATTCATTTGGTCTATTCGGTGTTGTGTAATGAAGATGAGCCGGCAATGGATGTACGATGACCGATGCTCTCCCCAGTTCGTTGAGGGCGTGCATACTTTTCTGCTTGCGGCTGAGGCAAACAAGCGGGCAGATGGTTTTATGCCTTGTCCATGTGTTGGCTGTAAGAATGATCGCAATTACTCTACGTCAAGAACCATTCACGTCCACCTGTTTGAGTCCGGTTTCATGCCCCACTATAATGTTTGGACCAAGCACGGAGAAAGAGGGGTTATGATGGAAGACAATGAAGAAGAAGAGGACGACGCAGCTATCCTGGCCATGGGTTCCCTGAATACGATGATACAACAATGGGGGAAGAAGCTGAGCTGGTGATGCGGGAAGAAGCTGAGCCGGCAATGCGGGAAGAAGCTGAAGAAGAGGCATTAGATGAGCCCGTTGATGATCTAGGTCGGGCCATTGCCGATGCAAAGAGAAATTGCACAAGTGATTTGGAGAAGAAGAAGTTGGAGCGCATGTTAGAGGATCACAAAAAATTGTTGTACCCGAATTGCATAGGTGACAAGAAAAAGCTGGGCACCACACTGGAATTGCTGCAATGGAAGGCAGAGAATGGTGTATCTTACAAGGGATTTGGAAAGTTGCTGGTAATGATAAAGGATATGCTTCCAAAGGACAACGAATTGCCCAAGAGTACGTACGAAGCAAAGAAGGCTGTCTGCCCTCTAGGGTTAGAGGTGCAGAAGATACATGCATGCCCTAATGATTGCATCTCTACCGTGGTGAGTACGAGGATTTGAACGCTTGCCCGGTATGTGGTGCATTGTGCTATAAGATCAGTCGCGATGAGCATGGTGATGTCGAGGGCGAGCGCCCCAGGAAGAAGATTCCTGCCAAGGTGATGTGGTATTCTCCTGTAATACCACGGTTGAAACGTTTGTTCCAAAACAAAGAGCATGCCAAGGCGATGCGATGGCACAGAGAAGACCGTAAGAAAGACGGAAAGTTGAGAGTACCCACTGACGGGTCGCAGTGGAGAAAAATCGAAAGAAAGTACGGGAAGGAGTTTGGAGATGACGCAAGGAGCGTATGGTTTGGTCTAAGCGCAGATGGCATTAATCCTTTTGGGGAGCAGAGCAGCAACCATAGCACCTGGCCTGTGACTCTATGTTTGTATAACCTTCCTCCTTGGTTGTGCATGAAGCGGAAGTTCATTATGATGCCAGTGCTCATCTAAGGCCCTAAACAACTCGGCAACGACATTGATGTGTACCTAAGGCCATTAGTTGAAGAACTCTTACAACTGTGGAATGGAACAGGTGTACGTGCATCGGATGAGCACAAACAAGAAGAATTTGACCTAAAGGCATTGCTGTTCATGACCATCAATGATTGGCCTGCTCTCAGTAACCTTTCAGGACAGACAAACAAGGGATACCACGGATGCACGCACTGTTTGGATGATACCGACAGTATATATTTGAATAGTTGTAAGAAGAATGTGTACCTGGGACATCGTCGGTTTCTTCCGAGCAGGCATCCCGTAAGAAAGAAAGGCAAGCATTTCAAAGGTGAGGCAGATCACCGGACGAAGCCTCGCCACCGTACTGGTGCTGATGTACATGATATGGTCAAGGATTTGAAGGTGATATTTGGAAAGGGTCCTGGCGGACAACCTGTTCCAAAGGACGCTGACGGACGCGCACCCATGTGGAAGAAGAAATCTATATTTTGGGACCTGCCATATTGGAAAGACCTAGAGGTCCACTCCGCAATCGACGTGATGCACGTGACGAAGAATCTTTGCGTGACCCTGCTTGGCTTCTTGGGCGTGTATGGGAAGACAAAAGATACACCTGAGGCACGGGAGGACCAGCAACGTATGCACGGAGAAGATGACATACATCAGGGTCATGCAAGCTACGCTCTTACCAAAGAAGAGAAGGAAATCTTCTTTGACTGCCTGCTCAGTATTAAGGTAC
Source organism: Triticum aestivum (assembly GCF_018294505.1). Lineage (NCBI taxonomy): Eukaryota > Viridiplantae > Streptophyta > Magnoliopsida > Poales > Poaceae > Triticum > Triticum aestivum. Next base: position 484,993,446 of record NC_057804.1, on the reverse strand, counting down.
CGTCTGGCTTCTCGTCGAATATAAAGGGAATAATAAACATGGCAGAGAAAAAGTTCCAGAACCTAAAGTCTCATGACTGCCACATGATTATGACGCAACTGCTTTCGGTTGCATTGAGGGGGCTTCTACCAGAAAACGTTCGATTAGCCATTGTGAAGCTATGTGCATTTCTCAATGCAATCTCTCAGAAGGTAATCGTTCCAGAAATCATACCAAGGTTACAGAATGATTTGGTGCAATGTCTTGTCAGTTTCGAGTTGGTGTTCCCACCATCCTTCTTCAACATCATGACGCACGTCCTAGTTCACCTATGCGAAGAGATTAACGTTTTGGGTCCTGTATTTCTACATAATATGTTCCCCTTTGAGAGGTTCATGGGAGTCTTAAAGAAATATGTTCATAACCGTGCTAGGCCAGGAGGAAGCATCTCCAAGGGCCATCAAAATGAGGAGATCATTGAGTTTTGTATTGACTTTATTCCTGACCTTAAGCCGATTGGTGTTCCTGAATCGCGGCATAAGGGCAGACTGGATGGAAAAGGCACGCTAGGAATAATATGTATAGACAGACATTCTCTCACTGAAGCACACTACACAGTTCTACAGAATTCCGCCTTGGTGGCTCCGTATATGGATGAACACAAGAATTTGCTACGCTCCAAACACCCGGAGCGGTCTGATGACTGGATTACACGTGAACAAACCAGGAGTTTCGCCAGCTGGTTGCAGACACGTACCATGCATGACACCTCTATTGAAGATGACCTGTACTTGCTGTCCCAGTTACCATCTTCGAATATAATGACTTTCAAAGGGTATGAGATAAATGGTAATACATTTTACACGATCGCCCAAGATAAGAAGAGCACCAACCAAAACAGTGGTGTCCGCTTTGATGCAGAAACCAAGACGGGAAAGGAAACATATTATGGTTATATACAGGACATATGGGAACTTGACTATCGACGTGGTTTAAAGGTCCCTTTATTTCGGTGCAAATGGGTCAATATGACCCGAGGCGGGGTAACGGAAGACCAGCAGTATGGAATGACAACAGTGGATCTCAACAATCTTGCATATGCACAGAAACCATTCGTCCTAGCCAATGATGTGGCACAGGTTTTCTATGTGAAGGACATGTCTACCAAGCCAAGAAAAAGAAAAGATAAGGAAGCGAATGCATCATACGATGAGCCAAACCGGCACATAGTTCTTTCTGGGAAGAGAAACATCGTGGGAGTGGATGACAAGATAGACAAGTCAGAAGATTATGAAAAGTTTGATGAAATTGCTCCATTCACAGTGAATATTGACCCGAGCATCCCGTTAAATGATGAAGATTTTCCATGGTTACTGCGCAAAGGGACACACGCGAAGAAAAAGTTTCACACCCAAAGATCTGGGATGTGATCGGCTTCACTAGCTATCATCACTTTCTTCTATGTTTCGCACCGAGAGGGGAATCTCTGTAATAGTTAGGGTAGTTATGTGTTTTGGCATTTGAAACGCGAAGAAATTTTATGTGCAAGAATTCAAGGATTTCGTGAAATTCAAGGATTCGGAATTAGCTAAGGAACGGTCGAGAATAAACAAGAAGAATGCCGAAAAAAAGGATAAGTTCCATAAGCTGGGGCCAGGTGGCTATGCGGTGGCAATGCCTAAGTGGGATAAGTCTGAGAAAGAGATGGAGGATGCAGGTGCCACTCTGGTTACTAAAAGCTGCCCCCCCAGGGTCAGGACTTGGTTCTATGCGCATGGGGGGGAGTTGGACCCGAAGACAGGCAATGTTTCGACGAGGGCAAGTCTGAAGGGAGCCGACGATGCAATACTTGTTGCAATAGAAGAGGCACGATCAGGGGTGTTCCAACCCAACAGAGAGAACGACGAGCTTACGCGTGCCCTAGGAAATCCTGAACACCCGGGAAGAACACGAGGCAAGGGCGCTATTCCGTGGTATGAGGGGTTTTCAGACTGGAACACCGACTACAGAACCCGTGCGAGAAAGAAGATTGCGGAGGAGAAGAAGAGGAAGATGGAGGAGGAGCAGAGGAAGCGGGACTATGAACGCCTTCAAGGCCTAGAAGCAAGTCAAGCGGAATTGGTAGTCAAATTTTAGCGGCAGCAGGAGCAGATCGACTCACTCACCCAGCAAAGGGGGTCTCAGCAGCTGCAGCAGCTAGTGAATGATCCAGCATTGGATAGCACCGCCCCATCCATGCCGAGAAGCAGCGTGGGTTCCGCCCCGGACGACGCAATGCTGGGTAGATACCCCGTGGATGACATCACGGAGAATACTAGCTGCAAGCTACACGTCAAAATGAAGAACATATCCATGAAGGTGGCGGACGCCGTTGCTTTTACAAATCCCCCCGAGGCAACCTTCCATTGCAACCCGATTCCAGCGGGCTATGCTCGTGTCTTGGTTGATGAGGTGGTGGACCCATATTCAGAGCTAGAGCTTGACTTTCCTAGAGGTGACGACGAGCGCTTTCTCGGAGATGCCAACCATCGTATCATCCTATGGAAAAAGGATTGCATCATCTTTCGAAGGCCACCGACACCGCGTCAGCCGACTCCTCGTCGAAGTCCGCCACCGAGTTAGTAGTCTCCTACTCCTGCAAGTCCACCAAGTCCGGCAAAGTGTCAGGCCACTCCTCCTCCAAGTCCGGCAAAGTCTCAGGCCACTCCTCCTCCTCCAAGTCCGCCACAGCGTCAGACGTCCACTCCTCCTCCAAGTCCGGTACAACCTCAGGCCACTCCTCCTCCAAGTCCGGCACAGCTTTAGGCGGCCACTCCTCCTCGTCCAACTCAGCCCCGTCAGTCGTCTCCGCCGCCTCAGCAATCGAAGAAGAGACACCCTGCAGCTATGGTGCGTAGCGGTACGAGTCGAGGTAGTACAGGAAGTACAGGCAGAGGCAAGCGATATAAATATGGTCCAAGCCTCACGCCTCTTCCGCAGAGGGCTTATGACAGGTCCGAGGAGGAAATCGCAGCCATATCGAAATCCGATATGGGAGCCCATTTTGCACCGAAACCGCCAACGCCGCCAAGGGAGAAAGTGCCTGAGGAAACGATTGACCACTTCATTCGTATGGCTCAACCACCAGCTCCCAAGCCTGTTGACACAGACTATGAGCGCCACATCAGGAAGTTAAATCGAGCACGTCTACGTAAGGAGGCGAGCTCGGGATCGAGCAAACAAGAAGCAGCTGTCAAAAAATGCGGGAAAACCATTCCCCAGCTGGGAGAACAGGCGGCGCAATCGATCCCCTTGCTTGTTGTGCCAACAACACGTGACAGTACGCGCGCCCAATATTATTGTGGGCAAACAGTTTACGTTCCTGAGGTGGGCAATGTGGTAATAACGGAGGAGCATATAATGCGGGCTGAAGTTCTCAAAATCACTGTTGGACAACTCCTCGAGATCGAGCCCATGCCTGTGCTTAGAGAGGATGAAATAAAACAGAAATATGTCTGGGGCCAACCTTTGGTCGAGCCAGACAAGGTCAAGAACCTCCCAACGAGAATCTATGAATTGCATCAATGGTACATGAACATTACCAAGATTTCCGATCGATTGTCCCTCATGGTGAATGTCAAGGAGGAGCATTACTACCATGAGAAAGCTATGTCCGTTGAGTATTCTGAACTGTTTCTTTTATACAATCAAGATGCACTCGACAAATCTATTGTCAGTTGCTATTGTCTGTAAGTGATTTCTTTCTGTAATTTAAGTCTCAAGCTAGCTATAGTGATCCTTTTGATCAATCATTACCTGTAATTATCCTCACTATATTCTTTTCTGTGGTATTATATGCAGGATGAAGATGTATGAAATGAGAAAAGGTGGACGCTATGGCATTGGGTTCATTGACCCAAACACCGTTAATGAATACACATGGAAAATAGATCCACGTCATCAAAAGGCCGTAGAGGACAGCATGCTAGAGTTCTTGAAGCGCCTCAAATACAATGAAGATATACTACTTCCTTACAACTTCCAGTGAGTCACACTGTCTTGTACTACAAATTCTCTGTTTTTGCCTACTAGCTAGCTACATGTTTTTGCTTACATATGGCCGCTTAATTAAGACATGCAAACGTGTGTGCATGCAGATTTCACTGGGTCTTGTGTATCATTAAAGTTGACGCCGGAACAGTTGAAATACTGGACTCACTACTCAAAGAAAAAACTGACTATAACATCTTGTTTGGGATAGTCAACAGATAATTTCAATCATTATTAACTATATATCTCGGCCTATTTAGTTCGTCATTTCATGATATGAACTATTTAATAATCCCTTTATTCATTTTCTTTGTCGGCAGGCAGGGCTTGGGCAAGGTTCATCAGCGTGACGGAAGGCGAATGGAAAGAAAAGCTTAAATGGGAAAGACCCAAGGTAAGTAATTAAGTAGTACTAGCTAGCTAGCTAGCTGCCATCTCTTTAATTATCATGCTTGATTAATTATTATCTGATCAAATTCCATTCTCGTAAAGGCCCTGAAGCAGGCGCAGGGGACTGATCTGTGTGCATTCTGCGTTTGCGAGAACATTCGCATGCTGGCATCCGAAAGGAGCAGATCTCAAAGACAGGAATGGGTACGCTTGTCAAAACACTATTCACAATTTTTACACCATTATCGATATCTAGTCACACAACTAATACACATGCATATTGATCTCCTTCTTAACAGTTCAGAGAGGTGCGGGCGAAGCTCCTAGAAACGGAGCGCGTAGAAGCACTTCAAGAGGAAATAGCGGGATTTTTGCTCGACCAGGTCATAAATCCGAAGCGAGAATACTATTACCCGCTACCGCCCACATGAAAATCACTTCCAATTGTCATCGTGCTCCGAAGGCACCAATTAGGCTAATGCCACTGGCTCCGAAGGCAACATGCATATGTAGGAGAAATTGTATATAGCTATACATGTGTGTATGTGTGAATTAATTAATATGATGGTTTGTGAGACATTGATGATATATATGTGCATGATTGGTTCTACTAGAAATTCTATTTATATATATATATATATAACGTGTACAATGTGTAGTATCGTAAAATACCAGCAAACGAAAAAGAATTAAAATGGAAACACAAAATTAAATGAAAAAGAAATCATAAAACTAAAAAAACCCCAAACCTTATAGTACCGGTTGGTCTTACCAACCGGTACTAAAGGGCTCCAGGCACCCGGAGCTGGCTCGTGCCACGTGGTTGCCCTTTAGCACCAGTTCGTGCTGAACCAGTACTAAAGGGGGGGGCCTTTAGTGCCCACACTTTAGTGCCGGTTATGGAACCGGCACTAAAGGGCCTTACGAACCGGTGCTATTGCCCGGTTCTACACTAGTGCTTCTACGTATATCTAGACATCATCAGAACATTAAGGTAACACTCTTCCTTGTTGCTATGTAGCCTAGGATTACATATTCAGACATTAAGTATAGTGCATGTTTTTTTGACCTTGAATACTACAGGGCTTGCACCCCACAACATTTTATTAAAAAAATAGGAGCAAAACAATACAATGCTTCCTCAGGATGAGGAAAAGAAAAAGAAAACTACAGCAACTTATAAAAAGATGTACAAAGGAAGGGGGATGGATACTATACCTAATATTTACAACAATACATACATGTTTCTACGTAGCCTTAGATATATTACATATTGCCCTAGTTAACCTAACGATAAATGGGTTATAGATATATTCAGTTAAAATTCTGATTCACCGATTAGTCCCTTATCAGCCCCCCCTATATGGTACCAGCTACCGATATCCTAAACAGTGAGTATATATAAGCCATGGGACGAAACTAACCTCGACGGAAAACAGCAGTCGTTCCCGAAATTGTCATGTGTAGGTACATTGAGAGGCATGTTAAGCACAACCGGCTAAACATCAACCAAAATTATCCATGGCAGGCAAAATAATCTCCAAAAGATAGCTTTAGTGTGCAGGTTTAAGCATGCTAGTAAAGCAAAACAAGTGGAAAGGTGTGTTAACTGCAACAAGCCTAACATTTAACAACAAGCAAACATAGTCATTCAAACTGGTATTGTGCCGGTCTAAGTACAGTGGTTATTGTTAAATGAAAATGGAAAGGTGTGTTAACTACAAGATGCAGCAACCAAATTTACTCATTCATAGTGGTATTGTTGAAACTGGTATTGATGTAATTGAACTGCACAGTTCATACTTGCACATATAGAACATCATGTTGTGAATAACTAGAATAAACAAGGCATACTACAAACAACCAAGGATAGCATTTGAAATTGGATATATGCTAACTACAAACAACCGAATAATCAAAAAACTTTAAAAGAGGCATATGCTAGCTACAACAGGCTTAACAGCAAGCAAATATATGCATTCCTATCGATATGTTTAAAACTGAATTAATGAAATGTACTGCACAGTAAATAATTGCACATATAGAGCATCACATTGTGAACAATTGAAATGAACAAGGCATACTGCAAACAACCAAATATAGCAATTAAAACTGGACATATTCTCACTACACTACAAAAGGGACTCGACAAAACAAATCATGGGTTTCCCCCTGTGAAGAGGCATGGAAAAACAAATCATGGGTTTCCTCACTTGTCATAGATGGGCTCATTCCGTTGCGAAGAGCACGAGCCCTGGATGCGCTCCATGTTGTCGCAGATGGGATCCTTCCCCTTGGAAGAGCACAGCTGTAGGGTTCCCTTCGTGATGTCGCAGACAAGCTGTTTCCCCTTGGAAGAGCAGATGGGCTCTTTCCCCTTGGAAGAGCCGGACAGGGTGCCCTCCTCGTGGTCGCCGTGGATGAGGTCTGACAGGATCCCAAGCCAGCATTGCAGAACGTGTCCTTCAGAAATGACAAAAGGGGCTCGATGGCAATGTAGGATGGCTAATTATTGATAGTGAGCCAGAGGAGATCAACAGCGGGGCCATGGATGAGATCAACAACGGTTGAACCCGAGGGGTTGGGGGTGGGCCACTTAACTTGTGGCATAGCCTGCCTCAGGCCATCGTTGTCGATGACCTCGATGTCGTAGCCAGTGTCCATGACGTACCCGCATACTCTAGCACGTTGATTGAGTGCCTGTGGCCAGTAATGGTTGTCAGCTTCCTTGGCGACGTCGGGCAAAGAGACCGTGATACACCTCTTTTGGTCCAGTCGCTCCTCGAGCTCCATGGGAAGCATAGTCGGGCTTAGGCCGCAACGCTCTTGAGTGGGGGGATGGGGATGGAGATATGTGGGAAAGGGGCCTTTTGGCAGGTGTCATCTAAGAAGCTCAGGGCGGCCTGGGTATGGAGATCGGTGGGTAAGCTGCACGGGCGAATCGGCAGATGTTAACAATGAAGGCCTTGCGGTGGTGGCGGGGACCATGCTAGGATTTCAGAGAGGAAGGGTGTGTGTGTGCGCGCGCCCGAGGAGGTTTTGGTGTGTGTGTGTGTGTGTGTGGAGGGGGGTGTTTGAGGAAATGACGCGGGTACTGAAAATTTTACTACACGGGAGTCAAACACGGGAGTGAAATGCCGGGGCTATTGAAAATTTTGATGATGGTGCATCGCACACGGTCCAGAGATAACAACCATGTGTTATGAAATAGAAAAATCCTCGAGGGGGGCAGATATTTTCGAGGGATGCAGGCGAGATTGGGAACAAGAAACATCACACACGGTCGAAACATAATAACGTTGTGTTATCAAACAGAAAAAAGCTGCAAGCGGGTAGATATTTTTGAGAGGGGAAGCCTCGTGGAGCCCAATGTACTGTGCGGATGTTCATGAAAAGGTCACCGACGTGGCCCACGGTTAGTTTGAGTGAACCGTGTCTGCTGCGTCATCCGACTTGTCTAATGTTCATAAATTGTGGCGAAAAATGACGCGGGAGAGGATCAGAACACGAACACACTTGCATGTGGACTAAATTTATTTCTGAAAAGGGTGGTTTGATGTTCAAATACCAAATGCAACTTCGATGTGGCACCTATCTCGCAAAGCACATGGTATTGCTTGCCCCCCTCATGTTGGCATGAAGGGACTCCTAAGCTATGAATGCATGCCACCCAACCGAGGTTCACCTAGCAAAGTGTGAAGTAGCAGTCCCCCTCGTGTCGGCACGAAGGGAATCCTAAGATATGAATGCATGCCCCCAAACCAAGGTTCACCTAGCAAAGTGCAAAGTATCAGCCCCCCCCCACACACACACTTTCAATCGGCGGGCAAGAGAGGCATCTCACCAAGATGGATCGTAAAATGGACCAATAATAATCCACCTTGGTCGTACAACCTCTCTCTTGTTGTTAGTCAAAGTGATGGCCGTCCATGCAACCCCGGAGATGGGCTAGCTCGCCAATAATCACACAAGTAGCTAGTCCCCGAAGTCAACCACTGCATGCGTGTGGCCCAAACATATGTATGTAGATGTGTGTTTTCGAATACACAATGGACCAACTTTGATGTGGCACCATGCTTTCGAACAAGAAATCCCCACACTGAGAGAGGGTTAGGCTGACTATGCATATGTACGTCACACCACACTTCAAGCCGACGACAGGGATTCATGCATGAATGTGTGCATAGTATATGTGCTCAAACTTAATTAGGTCTGAATCTCACCATGATCTATACTACTATAACACGAACCAAAGGAAGAATCCGCCATGGTAACCTATCTTGTTGTCGGTCAAGGCAATCATGGATGTTCATGCAGGCCCACGAATATATAGGCTTGTCGTCGATAACCATGCGAGGGAGTGTACCATTCGAAGACAACCACTACATGCATATGTATGGAGGTGATGCGTGCATGCATGTTTTAATACCATTTTGCAACATTGATGTGGTGCGTGCGTCGAAAATTTTACAGTCCCCACATAGAGTGAGATCGATCGGTTCAAGACGTGTCATTGTACTAGCCACTTCGACTCGATGGGAGGGATTCATGCGTACACATGCATGTGTGTGTGCTCAAACTATATCATGTCATCCCAGAGCATGACCTATATATTACAAGCAAAAAAATAATCCCCTCCTAAGTCAAATTAACCTTTCTCGTTGTCAGGAAAAAGTAGTGATGGACCAAGCGGACCCACAGATGGAAAGCATCGATATCGCTGATAACCGCTTAAATGGGTGCGAGAGGACAACCACCATCACTTTGTATGTGGGCCAAACATATGTTGAATAACCAAAATGCACAACTTTGATGTGCCACATGCCTCAAAAACCGTAAACCCCCCACACAGAGCAAGGTTCATGAAGCGTACTACATATGATGGTCCCCTTCCCCCTCTTCGACACATACTATATGCTCCTATCGCAATACAGCCCCAAAAGAATCCTCCTTGATGGTCAAATTAATTAACATCTCCCAATGTAGGTCAAAGTGATGCATGCATCGATGTTGGCCCCGTGGGCCCACAGATGGAAGCATCGCATGTGAGTGTCCTAGCTAGGATAACCACCGCCTGCATGCATGTGGCCCAAAGAGGCGTTTTTTGATGTTTGAATGGCCAATTTCACAACTTTTATGTGGCACGTGCCTCGGAAACCGAAAAGTACCGACACTGAGTGAGGTGTACTTGTTCACGGATGCGTACTCATAGTATATGTTATAGTCCCCTCCCACCTCTTCGACGCGTACTATATATACTCCCACCATAACACAAACAAAAAAGATTCTACCTTGCTGGTCAAATTAACCTCACTGCCGGTTGTTCGTCAAAGTGATGGACGACGACCTCGCGGGCCCACAGAAAGCATCACACACAATTATCGAGTGTCATGTAGGACAACCATCGACTACATGTGACCGAAACATGTATGTATGAAAGGGTTGTGTAATTTTTTAAGTAACGAATTCACGACTCTGATGTGGCACCTGCTGTTGGTGTCAAAACCGGCGGATCTCGGGTAGGGGGTACTGAACTGTACGTCTAAGGCTAATGGTAACAGGAGGCAGGGGACACGATGTTTTACCCAGGTTCAGGCCCTCTCCATGGAGGTAATACCCTACTTCATCCTTGATTGATCTTGATGATATGAGTATTACAAGAGTTGATCTACCACGAGATCGTAGAGGCTAAACCCTAGGAGCTAGCCTATGATTATGATTGTTCTCATCCTACGGACTAAACCCTCCGGTTTATATAGACACCGGAGGAGGCTAGGGTTACACATAGTCGGTTACAGAGAAGGAGATCTAACATCCGAATCGCCAAGCTTGCCTTCCACGCAAAGGAGAGTCCCATCCGGACACGGGACGAAGTCTTCAATCTTGTATCCTAATAGTCCAACAGTCCGGCCAAAGTATATAGTCCGGCTGTCCGGATACTCCCTAATCTAGGACTCCCTCAGTAGCCCCCGAACCAGGCTTCAATGATGATGAGTCTGGCGCATAGATTGTCTTCGGCATTGCAAGGTGATACGTCTCCAACGTATCTATAATTTTTTATTGTTCCATGCTATTATATTACCCCTTTTGGATGATTACGGGCTTTATTTTACACATTTTTGGGACTAACCTACTAACTGGAGGCCCAACCCGTATTGTTTTTTTGCCTATTTCAGTATTTCGAAGAAAAGGAATATCAAACGGAGTCCAAACGGAATGAAACCTTCGGGAGCGTGAGTTTTGGAACGAACGTGATCCAGAGGACTTGGAGTGCAAGTCAAGAAGCAGCCGAGGCTCCCACGAGATAGGAGGGCGCGTCCCCCCCTATAGGGCGCGCCCCCTGTCTCGTGGGCCCCTCGATCATCCACCGACGTACTTCTTCCTCCTATATAAGCCTACGTACCCTGAAAACATCCAGGGGTAGGACGAAACACAATTTCCACCACCGTAACCTTCTGTATCCACGGGATCTCATCTTGGAGCCTTCGCCGGCACTCTGCCGGAGGGGGAATCGACCACGGAGGGCTTCTACATCAACATCCTTGCCGCTCCGATGAGTTGTGAGTAGTTTACCACAGACCTACGGGTCCATAGTTATTAGCTAGATGGCTTCTTCTCTCTTTTTGGATCTCAATACATTGTTCTCCCCCTCTCTTGTGGAGATCTATTCGATGTAATCTCTTTTTGCGGTGTGTTTGTCGACATCCGATGAATTGTGGGTTTATGATCAGATTTATCTATGGATAATATTTGAATCTTCTCTGAATTCCTTTATGTATGATTGAGTTATCTTTGCAAGTCTCTTCGAATTATCAGTTTGGTTTGGCATACTAGATTAGTCTTTCTTGCTGAGGTAGTCCTGGATTAGGGGGTATCTGGACAGCCGGACTATGTACATCGTCCGGACTGTTGAAGCGTGAAGATACAAGACTTAAGACTTCGGCTCGTGTCCGGATGGGACTCTCCTTTGCGTGGAAGACAAGCTTGGCGATCTGGATATTATATTTGCTTCCTTGTAAACGACTCCATGTAAACCCTACCCCTCTCCGGTCTTTATATAAATCGGAGAGGATGGTCCTTAGAAGGCCGATCACAATTACAATCATACCATCATAGGCTAGCTCTTAGGGTTTAGCCTCTATGATCTCGTGGTAGATCTACTCTTGTACTACTCATATCTTCAATATTAATCAAGAAGGAAGTAGGGTTTTACCTCCATCGAGAGGGCCCGAACCTGGGTAAACATTGTGTCCCTTGCTTCCTGTTACCATCAGCCTAAGACGCACAGATCGGGACCCCTTACCCAAGATCCGCTGGTTTTGATACCGACATTGGTGCTTTCATTGAGAGTTCCTCTGTGTAGTCGCTTCGAGGCTTGATGGCATCTTCAATCACTAACAACACGGTCCAGGGCGAGACTTTTCTCCCTGGGCAAACCTTTGTGTTCGGCGGCTTCGCACTGCGGGCCAATTCACTTGGTCATCTAGAGCAGACCGACAGCTATGCCCCTGGCCACCAAATCAAGTCGAAAACTTGAACCACACGGCGGATATTCGCGGAGACTTGATCTTCGACGGATCCGGCCCTGCGCCAGGAGCGTCGGACAGTCACGACAAGCGCGGCCTTGACCTGTTGTCGGACAATGCTCATGACATCATCCCTGCAGCAGCCCCGAATCTAAATCTGGAGTAGGGGTGGACCCCGCCCCGCAGGCCGCACACTCATCGGCAGTGGAGCCGAACACATGTCTCATCTCTGTGGAGGCCTGTAACCCCAGACCCCCGGACTCGTATCCGGGTGTTGGTTCCGGTCTGCATACCCTCGAGCCAGCCAAACCAGGTTTGGCTCCGGTAATGGAGTTTACCGCAGCAGACATCTTCCAGCACTCGCCCTTCGGCAACATGCTGTACTCATTAAAGTCTCTCTCTTTGTCAAGAGGCTTTGGGCCGAACTATGTCCGGCCTGAGTGGGAAGCAGGCGACAAAGGAATTCATTGCCAACCCACCACCCACTTCATTGCCACGATTGATGACTTAACCGACGTTCTTGACTTCGACTCCGAAGACATCGACGGTATGGACGAGATGCAGGACAAGCTCCAGAATCTCTGGGGAGCGGGACTACTACCTTGTCACACGATATATACATGGTGGATACACCCAAGAAGGACGACAGCGATAATCCGGAAGATAAAACACCCGGATAAAAGCCAAAACAGCGGCGCAGACGCTGCTGAAAGTCCAGCAACAGTAAAAACAGCGACAAGAGCGCAAGAAGGGCTGACATACCAGAAGGCAGTAATGACCACACGGACCCAGCGATGGAGCAGGACGAGCCAGGTCACGCCAAACCGAGTTCGGAGCAAATATCCGATCACACTGATCCGGAGGGACGAGCTCATGAAACTGCCCCAGAACAGGAACACAGTCCAGACGACGATGCTTTCATCATCCCGGACGAACGAGTGGAACGAGATAACCTCCACCAAAAGCTTTTGGCCACAACAAGAAGTCTAAAGAAGCAGAAACAATGGCTTAAGGCTGCACAGGAAAAGCTCAGTCACAGATGGAATAAAGTGCTAGACACTGAAGAAAGATATGGCGATGATCGCCATACCAAAAGCTATCCAAAGCGCAAGCTACTGCCAGAATTTTACGACGAGGCCGTTCCACCAAAGAACAATACGACCAGGAGACCGGAAGCACCGCTTCACAACCACAACAGAGTGTCTACTGACACCGGGCATGATCTACGTGAGAAGCTGGATAAGAAGGCCGGTGCAGCCAGGTCCATCTACGGATCTAAAGGACACACCCCGGCGAGGGACTGTGGTCACCAAAATGCTAATACAAGCCAAATACCAGTTCGGAATAAGCACCGGACACAACAACAACCGACTACATGCCATAACATGCCCAGATACAGAGGGGTTGCACACCCCCTGTGCTGCACCGAAGAAGTACTGGACCATGAATTCCCACAAGGCTTTAAACCTATGAACATAGAGGCATACGACGGAACGACAGACCCAGGGGTCTGGATCAAGGATTTTATCCTGCATATTCACATGGCTCATGGGGACGACCTCCACACCATCAAATACCTTCCCCTCAAGTTGAAGGGACCATCTCGACACTGGTTGAAAAGCCTCCCCGAAAACTCAATTGGGAGTTGGGAGGAACTCGAAGACGCTTTCAGGGCCAACTTTCAAGGGACTTATGTCCGGCCTCCGGATGCAGACGATCTAAGTCACATAATCCAACAACCCGGAGAGTCCGCCCGCAAGCTTTGGAACCGATTCCTCACTAAAAAGAATCAAACAGTCGACTGTCCAGACACTGAAGCCTTAGCAGCATTCAAACACAGCATCCGTGACGAATGGCTCGCCAGACACCTTGGCCAAGAACAGCCAAGGACAATGGAAGCCCTAACAAGCCTTATGACCCACTTTTGCGCGGGTGAAGACAGCTGGTTAGCCCATAAAGGCACCAACGACCCCAGCACATCCGAAATAAGGGATGGCAACATGAAGCCACGGTGTAATAAACACAAACGCCAAAACAAGGAAGAGAGCCCGGATAACACAACGGTCAATGCCGGATTCAGGGGCTCTCGACCTGATCAGCAAAAGAAGCCATTTAAAGGTAGTAAAGAGGGACCATCCGGTCTGAACAGAGTCCTGGACAGACTATGCCAAATTCATGGTACCCCAGAGAAACCTGCAAACCACACCCATAGAGAGTGCTGGGACTTCAAGAAGGACGGCAAACTAAATGCCGAACACAAAGGGAGGGAAACACCAAGTGAAGACGAGGACGAACCTCGCCAGCCTAACACTGGGGGATAGAAAAAATTCCCGCCAGAGGTCAAAATAGTAAACATGATCCACGCGACTCGCACATTCAAGAGAAGGCAAGAACACGCGCTCGGAGACGTGCACGATGTAGAGCCTATCGTACCCACATCTGACTACTAGATGTCTCGTCCGATCACCTTCGATCACATGGACGGCCGAACTAGTATTCCGCGTGTAGGATCACATGCCTTGGTGCTTGGCCCAATAATCAACGGATACCGTCTCACCCATGTCCTCATGGATGGTGGCAGTAGTCTCAATTTAAGGGGATAAACCCATCCAGAATTAGCCAAAGCAACACCGCCTTTGAAGGGGTGATACTAGGCGTTGAAGCCTACGGCAGGGGCTCCGTCGTGCTGGAAGTAACATTCGGCTCCCCAGGCAACTCCAGAAGCGAAGAACTACTCTTCACCATCGCAACCTTACAAAGCAGCTATCACGCATTGCTAGGAAGAACGGCCTTCGCCCGCTTCAACGCATGGCCGCACTATGGCTACCTTACACTCAAGATGCCCGGTCCACGTGACGTCATCACCGTTAGCTGAATCACAGAGCGCTCATCACGCGCAGAGGAACACGCGACGGCCCTGGCGGCCAGACTATAAGCGGCCTCCAATATTAGTAAACATGACTGGTCATTAAGACCACAGACACGGTTAGACGAGTCCGGTGGCCCAGATAAAATTCAACTGGGCACCGTATATGTAATCCCATAGTGGAAACCAGGGGCTATAAAAATTTAATACAGCCCCACAATTGGCTCAACCTTATTGGCAGGCCAACATCTTACACTTTTACTATCCATCGCATACTTACGTTGTACTCTCCTATGAGTTTTCCTTTTTTTTCCACAGACAACGCTCGTGCGATACCCTTCCAGGATATGGCACAACGAAGACAAAGGCGCAGACGTGCAGCAGGGCCCCGTTCAACAGGTTTCTTTTTAGATTAAGCCCCTGTGTAAACCTTTTCTATTGCCTCTTGTTGTTTAAACCATCCCATGGGTTCCATACCCATAGAGGATACTGTCGTTATTGGCATTTCACCATGACAGATTACCGCACGTACCTAGAAACACAAGGTTCATAATGAATGGGCATCCTTGAGCCCATCTTCTGTCATAAAGTCCGAACACCTTCGGAGTGTTCGGCATCACGAGTTTGGCCTTATATGCATCAACTCTGAATCATGTCTTTGGTCAAATGTTGGGTTTGCCCGGCTCCTGGGTTTGCCGCCTTACGTTCTGTTATTATCGGCTAAGGCAGGCCAAAGGAGAACTGCTGCGATTGTGCCCTGGTTATTCTGGATGAGCGCCTCAGTAGAGAAAGCCGAAAACTGGCCGTCATGATATAGCGAGAGACTATTCAACCACTCAAAGACTCACCGGAATATTTAGGATTCCTCCGCATTAGCGAAGGGCCGTTTTTCGGCCACGTACACACACGCCCGTATTCGGATGCACGCGACGGTACCAGGGGCTACATAGTAGCCCCACCATTAAACTCCTACGGCTAAGCAAAAGTGTTATAGTCCAGTTGCCTAGTTCGACGTGCGATCACCTCCTTAATGGACCAAGACATTGGATCAAGTGTGATTAAGCATATTCTTCGCGAACACCCTCGCATTGTATGTGTGGGGGCTGAAGCCAACGACTGCTATCTTTCGGACTACTTATACATATAAGAATGGCCGCACGAGGGACACAATCATACTTCCGGGAAAAAGTATAAATACGGCCTCATAATCAAAATAATTTTTTTTTACAATGATTCGACTTATCAGTCAAAGAGGACATTCTTCGAGCACTGTGCCTCTATTAGGCGGGCACCTTCTGTGACCTGCGCCAAGTAGTGCTCGTCCGAATACTGGTCGCCCGCCGGATCCTAGGTTGCTATAATAGTGGCCTCCATATTAGTCCAATAGGCTTTAACGCGGGCAAGAGCCATCCGTGCACCCTCTATGCACGCCGACCTCCTCATGGCGTCAATCCATGACATGGACACAAGGAATTGCTGCACTAAACCAAAATAACTGTCCGGCTTACGCCCCTTCGCCCAAAGATGGTCTATTATAGATCGCATTGCAAGCCCGGACAACCTGTGGAGCTCCGCAATAGCAGCCACCTTCTCATTTAGCAGCAGCAGGTGAGTGGGAGCATTGAACTGCGATCAGAAAAGCTTCTCCACTTCTTTATCACCTTGATCCTCGAAGAACTTGGCAGCGTCAGCTGTACTATTCGTCAAGTCCGCATATGCGTCTGCAGGACTCCACGCCCAGCCAGGGGAGCATACTTTGGATCCAAAAACTTCGTCCGCAGTAGGTAGTAGCCCCCAGCCACGATTTTGTTGGCCTGTTGGAGCTCCTCCTGCATGCCTCGGATCTCGGTCCGCATCCCCTTGGCGGCATTAAGTGCCTCGTCCAGCTCGGCCGAACTAGCCTTATTCTCCTTTTCAAGGAGTACATGCCGGTCGGTGGCATTCTTCAACTCCTCGGCCATTTTGGCTATCTTTTCCTCGCTTCGGCGATGAGTAGCCTGTTCGGCTCTCAACTCTTCGGCCGCCTTTAGGGCAGCCGCATTGCTAGCCCGATCTAGTTCCTTGGCCTGAGCAAGTTCCGCCCTCAGGGCCTCCATGGCAGCAGCACCATCTGCAGTGCAAACACATGGAATTAACATTATGCCACACTCGCATTTTCCTATACAACATAATAAGGGAAGCAGAGCACATACCCTGTGACTCCTCTAGCCGTTTGTTCACCAGCGTGACGTCGGCATGAATAGATCCGATCTGCCTCCTTAGTTCGGCAACTTCAATAGACTGGTCGGCTGCCGGATCATTATGTACCTACGCACACGTACAGCGCAACCATTACTATATGATCCCCCGTTTGCCGCCTATGGCGGGCAACCAGAGTCTCAGGGGCTACTATCCATAGGGAGCACACCTAGCGCGTGCTTCATAACCAAAAAATAGTGCATTTTTCACTACATACCTCGAAGCCTTTGAGCAGTCTTGTAAATGCCTCATTCAAACCGCTGGTAGCGGATGAAATCTTTGTGAGCACCGTGCTCATTAAAAAGCGGTGCTCCTCCGAGAGCGTGGCTCGCTCCAGGAGGCCCGTCAGTATGTCCGGCCGGACATCAAAATGTGTCGGACCCTTCTCATTGCCCCCCCGTGGGAGCCAAACACTCCGGGCTTAGGGTGACTAACGTGTTCGCTTCCGGCTTTGGTAGATCCGGACTCCTCTGTGACGACACCTCTGTGTCGCCTGCTACATGAGGCGGAGAGGTGGGTGGAGTCTCACTCTCCATCATCTCCGGACGAAGGTCCCCCGAAGACGAACTCTGTTGAGAAAAGCTGCTCGCCGTACTACAAAAGACGAAGTCCCGGTTATGGATCTTGGAGTAACACCACACCTTCGAATTAATGAATAACTTACGGCTCGGTGGAGGGATGTCCCGTTGGTGGGCATGACGCGGTGAGGGTGCCCGTCGCGGCAGAGCCCCCTGGTGATACCTTTTTCCCTTGCTTGGGCGTCTCCGCCTCCAAGTCTTCGGAGGCTGCCCTCTTCTTCCCACGTGGGGAGGAGGCTTTAGCCTCCCCCTCCTGACTATCCTCCATAGGAGAGGTAGCACTTCCCCCGGTCTGGATGCATAGTGTGTGAAGTTCGGCTTCACTACCCTTTCCTTCGCCTTTCCCTAAGGGAATTTTGCTGAGCACCCGGCCAAGCATCTTGGCAATGGTTGGACCAGGCGAGCCTTCAGGTAGTGGCGCAAGACACCTAATTCTCACTGCCTTGTTGAGCCTTTCCTGGCCACGGAGGGATTTTCAAAAATAATAGTTATGATAAATATAAATGAAGTATCCGGCTTTAAGGTTACTTACTTGGGCATCTAGGCGATTGCAGCTTAGGCCCGCATCCTTGGTGGTGTCTGGACACTTTACTTGTGGTCCGAAGAATAATTTACACATTCCTTCGAGCTTCAGGCCGAAGAAGTGCTTAATAGTCCGTGGACCCTCCGGATTAAACTCCCACATCCGGAGAGGCCGACGTTTGCACAGCAACATCCGCCGGATTAGCATCACTTGCATTATGCTGACAAGATTTATGTCCCTCTCAATAAGCTCCCGGATACGAATATGCAGTTCTGGTACATCGCCAGCAAGCCCATAATTCCGTCCTACGTCGGTCCATGACGCTAACTGTGACGGAGGGCCCGAGCGGAACTCGGGGGCGGCTACCCACTTTGTGCCTCTGGGAGCTGTAACATAAAACCACCTCCGTTGCCATACATCGGATACTTCCGGAAAAGAGCCCTCTGGCCATGGGGCATCGGCTTTCTTGCTTATTATGGCACCTCCGCACTCCACAAGTCGCCCCTCGATCATATTCGGCTTCACATTGAAGGTCTTGAGCCATAAGCCAAAGTGTGGGTTGATGTGGAGAAAAGCCTCGCACACAATAATGAACGACGAGATATGGAGGACGGGGTCTGGAGCCAAATCATGGAAATCCAAGCCATAGTAGAACATGAGACCCCTCACAAAGGGGTCGAGGGTGAGGCCCAGGCCACGGAGGAAGTGAGGGACAAACACTACACTCTCGTTGGGCTCCGGCGTGGGGATAACTTGCCCTGGAGCAGGAAACCTGTGCTGGATATTGGCGGTCAGGTATCCGACCTCCCTAAGCTTAGCAATGTCCTCCTCTTGGATCGAGGAGGCCACCCACCGGCCTTTTGCATCGGATTCAGACATACTGGAGGATCTGGGGTGTTGGAGCTTAGGTTTTGAGTGCTGGAGCTCGAGGTGCGAGAAGGAGCAGGAGAGGTGGAAAAGAGGTGTAGGCCTCGGCCCCTTTATAAAGGTGATGAATATCAAGAGTCCTCAGCGTGACTGCTTGAGAGTTATCTAAAATACACGGAGTCATACCAACGGTCGCCATGGGGTCACACACGCCCATATTAATGAAAGATACTGTAATAAGAGGAACACGATCTCTGCTTTGGCAGGACGTGCCAATAAAACTGCCTTGCAACGCGAGTCGAGGTGGAGCAGGAAACGCCGGTTCGTGTAGGATCAGGCCACGATGCAAGGGCACAACGTACAAAGATTGCCAGCAGAATGGATTTATGCTATGTTCCCTACAATGGTGCGTGAAGATCATCTTGCGGATCCGGACACGGTCTACGTGTTCGATAACGACCTTGGAGTATTCGGAGAAGGAACCCGCCTTGCAATGCCGAAGACAAGACTGCGCGCCGGACTCATCATCTTTGAAGCCTGGTTGAGGGGCTGCTGAGGGAGTCCTGGATTAGGGGGTATCCGGATAGCCGGACTATGTACATCGTCCGGACTGTTGAAGCGTGGAGATACAAGACTCAAGACTTCGGCCCGTGTCCTGATGGGACTCTCCTTTGCATGGAAGACAACCTTGGCGATACGGATATTATATTTCCTTCCTTGTAACCGACTCGATGTAAACCCTAGCCCTCTCTAGTGTCTATATAAACCGGAGAGGATGGTCCTTAGAAGGCCAATCACAATTACAATCATACCATCATAGGCTAGCTCTTAGGGTTTAGCCTCTACGATCTCATGGTAGATCTACTCTTGTACTACTCATATCCTCAATATTAATCAAGTAGGAAGTAGGGTTTTACCTCCATCGAGAGGGCCCAAACCTGGGTAAACATTGTGTCCCTTGCTTCATGTTACCATCAGCCTAAGACGCACAGATCGGGACCCCCTACCCGAGATCCGTCGGTTTTGACACTGACACTTGCCATGGGAGAAGTGCTTAGCTTTGGGTTCAATCTTGCGGTGTTCTTACCCAGTGATAGAAAGGGTTGCAAGACACGTATTGTATTGTTGCCATCGAGGATAACAAGATGGGGTTTATATCATATTGCTTGAGTTTATCCCTCTACATCATGTCATGTTGCTTAATGCGTTACTCCGTTCTTCATGAACTTAATACTCTAGGTGCATGTTGGATAGCGGTCGATGTGTGGAGTAATAGTAGTATATGCAGGCAGGAGTCGGTCTACTTGTTATGGATGTGATGCCTATATACATGATCATGCCTAGATAACGTCATAATTATTCGCTTTTCTATCAATTGCTCGACAGTAATTTGTTCACCCACCGTAATACTTATGCTCTCGAGAGAAGCCTCTAGTGAAACCTATGGCCCCGGGTCTATCTCTTATCATATTTGCTTTCAATCTACTTTTATTTGCATATTTATTTTCTGCATCTATGTTATAAAATACCAAAAATATATTTATCTTATCATACTATCTCTATCGGATCTCACTTTCACAAGTGGTCGTGAAGGGATTGACAATCGCTTTGTTGTGTTGGTTGTGAGTTCTTTGTTTGTTTGTGTAGGTTCGTGGGACTTGTTGAGGAGCCTCCTACTGGATTGATACCTTGGTTCTCAAAAACTGAGGGAAATACTTACGCTACTATTGCTGCATCACCCTCTCCTCTTCGAGGAAAACCAACGCAAGCTCAAGAAGTAGCAAGAAGGATTTCTAGCGCCATTGCCGGTGAGGTCTTCGCTCAAGTCAAGACATACCAAGTACCCATCACAAACTCATCTCCCTCGCATTTACCTTATTTGCCATTTGCCTCACGTTTTCCTCTCCCCCACTTCACCATTGCCGTTTTATTCGCCCTCTCTTTCCCAATCTCCTTCTCTCTTTTTGCTTGCCTCTTTTCTGTTTCCCGTGTGTTTGCTCATTTGCCTTGTCGCTATGGCTAGTTCTCCTATCCTTGTTATTACTCCCAAACATGAAATTCTCAATTTTAAGCAAATGGAGGGAGAAAATTTAAAAGATGCTTGGCATAGGATTTGCAATGCTCAAAATAAATCCACTAGGAAGCTTTCTACTTCCGTTCTTCTTCGCAATTTTTATGTAGGCATTAGTCCTTGGAATAGATGCGTTCTTGATACCGTTGCCGGAGGGTATTTCTTCAATAGTCACACGTTTGAAGCTTATAATGCTATGCTAGATTTGTTTGGCCCACCACCTCTTTTGGTTAATCGAACTGTTTTAACTTTGGAACATGTTATGCAACGTCTTCAGATCATTGAAAATAAAATTGCCACTGTTGAGTTAATTGAAAACTTGGATAGAAAGATTCATAATCAAATTACCCAATACGGATCTAGGGTTGGGGTTACTTTGAGAAATATTAAAGAAAAAGAACCTATAGTTAATGAAAAAATAGATCTAGATTCTGCAAGAATTGGTAAACTTGAGGATATCATGACTAACTTAGGTTCTGCGTTTTCCTCTATGAAAAATACTCCAAAACCCCCTATAAAAACTGCCAAGTTTATTTATGTTCCTAAAAATAAGGGTGAATCTTCTAGTAAGGGAGATGCGGATATCAAATCCATGAGTGTTCATCCCAATTGTCTCTCCATCGTTGAGAAAACTTTTTCTACAAACGAAGTTCTTGAATTTTTGCCTAAAGTTTTTATCATCACTAAAAAGGGAGAAACCCCTAAAGATCATAATTGCTCTACTTATGAATCAAGTGCCAAAGATGACACTACATAGATCTATCCTTGCTTTTATACCTAGCTAGGGGCGTTAAACGATAGCGCTAATTGGGAGGCAACCCAATTTTCTTTGTGTTTTTTTGTTTTTGCTCCTGTTTAGTAATAAATTTTGCATCTACTTTCTGTTTAGATGTGTTTTTATGTTTTATTTAGTGTTTGTGCCAAGTAGAACCTATAGGATAAACTATGATGATGGTTGATTTGATTCTGCAGAAAAACAGAAACTTTGCGCTCATGAGAAAAAATTCAATAAATCACAGTAACATGATTTTGCATTTATGCTTTTTGCTGCGGATCAATAAACAAAATTTCCAGTACGTCCTATTTTGGTAGGATTTTTAGAGTTCCAGAAGTTTGCATTAGTTACAGATTGCTACAGACTGTTCTGTTTTTGACAGATTCTGTTTTTCGTGTGTTGTTTGCTTATTTTGATGCATCTATGGCTACTAAAATAGTTTATAAACCATAGAGAAGTTGGAATACAGTAGGTTTAACACCAAAATAAATAAATAATGAGTTCATTACAGTACCTTATGTGGTGGTTTTGTTTTCTTTCACTAACGGAGCTTATAAGATTTCCTATTGAGTTTTGTGTTGTGAAGTTTTCAAGTTTTGGGTAAAGCTTTTATGAACTATGGAATAAAGGGTGGCAAGAGCCTAAGCTTGGGGATTCCCAAGGCACCCCAAGATATTAAAGGATAGCCAAAATCCTAAGCTTGGGGATGCCCCGGGAAGGCATCCCCTCTTTCGTCTTTGTTCATTGGTAACTTTACTTGGAGCTATATTGTTATTCACCACATGATATGTGTTTTGCTTGGAGCGCCGTGTATTATATTAGTCTTTCCTTTTTAGTTTACCACAATCATCCTTTCTGTATACACCTTTTTAGAGAAGCCTATTTATTTAGAATTTGCTAGAATACTCTATGTGCTTCACTTATATCTTTTGGGCTTGATAGTTTTTGCTCTAGTGCTTCACTTATATCTTTTAGAGCATGGTGGTGACTTAATTTTATAGAAATTGCTACTCTCTCATGCTTCACTTATATTATTTTGAGACCCTTTTATAACAGCATGGTATTTGCTATGGTTATAATTTGGTCCTAGAATGGTGAGCATCCAAGTTGGGTATAATAAAAACTATCATAGGAAGTGAATTGGATGCTATGATCAATTTGATACTTGATAATTGTTTTGAGATATGTAGGTAGTGATATTAAAGCCATGCTAGTTGGGTGATTATGAATTTAAAGAATGCTTGTGTTGAAGTTTGCAAGTCTCGTATCATGCACGTATGGTTAAAGTTATGTAACATATTTGAAACATGAAGTGTACCTGGCTTGTGCATCCTTATGAGTGGCGGTCGGGGACGAGCGATGGTCTTTTCCTACCATTCTATCCCCCTAGGAGCATGCGCGTAGTACTTGGTTTTTAATGACTTCTAAATTTTTGCAATAAGTATATGAGTTCTTTTGACTAATGATGAGTCCATGGATTATACGCACTTTTACATTTCCGCCATTGCTAGCCTCTTCGGTACCGTGCATTGCCCTTTCTCACCTTGAGAGTTGGTGCAAACTTCGCTGGTGCATCCAAACCCCGTGATACGATACGCTCTATCACACATAAACCTCCTTATATCTTCCTCAAAACAGCCACCATACCTACCTATTATGGCATTTCCATAGCCATTCCGAGATATGTTGCCATGCAACTTTCCACCGTTCCATTTATCATCAGGACATACATTACTTTTGTCATATTGCCATCGCATGATCATGTAGTTGACATCGTATTTGTGGCAAAGCCACCATGCATTATTTTTCATACATGTCACTCTTGATTCATTGCACCATCCCAGTGCACCGCCGGAGGCATTCATATAGAGTCATATCTTGTTCTAGTTTCGAATTGTAATTCATATGTTGTAATCAATAGAAGTGTGATGATCATAATTTTTAGAGCATGGCCCAAAGAAAAAAAAAGAAGAAAGGCCAAAAGAAAAAAAAGAAAGGCCCATAAAAAAGAAGAAGAAAAAGAAAAGAAAGAAAAGAAAAAAAGAAAAAAAATAAATTAAAATAAATAAAAAGGGCAATGCTACTATCTCTTTTTCCACACTTGTGCTTCAAAGTAGCACCTTGTTCTTCATGTAGTGAGTCTCATATATTGTGCTTCAAAGTAGCACCATGTTTTTCATATAGTGAGTCTCATAAGTTGTCTTTTTCATACTAGTGGGAATTTTTCATTATAGAACTTGGCTTGTATATTCCTACGATGGGCTTCCTCAAATGCCCTAGGTCTTCATGAGCAAGCAAGTTGGATGCACACCCTCTAGTTTTCTTTTGTTGAGCATTCATTTATATCTCTAGTGCATCCGTTGCATGGCAATCCCTACTCCTCATGTTGACATCAATTGATGGGAATCTCCATAGCCCATTGATTATCCTCGTCAATGTGAGACTTTCTCTTTTTTTTGTCTTCTCCACACAATCCCCATCATCATATTATATTCCACCCATAGTGCTATATCCATGGCTCACGCTCATGTATTGCGTGAAGGTTGAAAAAGTTTGAGATTATTTAAGTATGAAACAATTGCTTGGCTTGTCATCGGGGGTATAGAAGTTGGGAACATCTTTGTGTGACAAAAATGAAGCATGGCCTAACTATATGATTTTGTAGGGATGAACTTTCTTTTGCCATGTTATTTTGAGAAGACATGATTACTTTGATTAGTATGCTTGAAGTGTTACTATTTCTTTTATCAATATGAACTTTTATTTCGAATCATTTGGATCTGAACATTCATGCCACAATAAAGAAAATTACATTGAGAATTATGCTAGGTAGCATTCCACATCAAAAATTCTTTTTTATCATTTACCTACTCGAGGACGAGCAGGTATTAAGCTTGGGGATGCTTGATACGTCTCCAATGTATCTATAATTTTTGATTGTTCCATGCTATTATATGACCCCTTTTGGATGATTATGGGCTTTATTTTACACATTTATATCATTTTCGGGACTAACCTACTGACCGGAGGCCCAGCCCGTATTGCTGTTTTTTTGCCTATTTCAGTACTTCGAAGAAAAGGAATATCAAACGGAGTCCAAACGGAATGAAACCTTCGGGAGCGTGATTTCTGGAACGAACGTGATCCAGAGGACTTGGAGTGTAAGTCAAGAAGCAGTCAAGGCTCCCACGAGATAGGAGGGCGAACCCCCCCTGTAGGGCGTGCCCCCTTGTCTCGTGGGCCCCTTAGGCGTCCACCGACGTACTTCTTCCTCCTATATAAGCCTACATACCCCAAAAATATCCAGGGGCAGGACGAAACACAATTTTCACCACTGTAACCTTCTGTATCCGCGGGATCTCATCTTGGAGCCTTCACCGGCACTCTGCCGGAGGGGGAATCGACCATGGAGGGATTCTACATCAACATCCTTGCCTCTACGATGAGTTGTGAGTAGTTTACCACAGACCTACGGGTCCATAGTTATTAGCTAGATGGCTTCTTCTCTCTCTTTGGATCTCAATACAAAGTTCTCCCCCTCTCTTGTGGAGATCTATTCGATGTAATATCTTTTTGCGGTGTGTTTGTCGAGATCCGATGAATTGGGGGTTTACGATCAGATTTATCTATGGATAATATTTGAATCTTCTCTAAATTCTTTTATGTATGATTGAGTTATATTTGCAAGTCTCTTCGAATTATCAGTTTGGTCTGGCCTACTAGATTGGTCTTTCTTACCATAGGAGAAGTGCTTAGCTTTGGGTTCAATCTTGCGGTGTTCTTACCCAGTGACAGAAAGGGTTGCAAGACATGTATTGTATTGTTGCCATCAAGGATAACAAGATGGGGTTTACATCATATTGATTGAGTTTATCCCTCTACATCATGTCATCTTGCTTAATGCGTTAGTCCGTTCTTTATGAACTTAATACTCTAGATGCATGCTGGATAGCGGTCGATGTGTGGAGTAATAGTAGTAGATGCAGGCAGGAGTCGGTCTACTTTTTATGGATGTGATGCCTATATACATGATCATGCCTAGATAACGTCATAATTATTCGCTTTTCTATCAATTGCTCGATAGTAATTTGTTCACCCACCATAATACTTATGCTCTCGAGAGAAGCCTCTAGTGATACCTCTGGCTCCCGGGTCTATCTCTTATCATATTTGCTTTCAATCTACTTTTATTTGCATCTTTATTTTCTGGATCTATATTATAAAATACCAAAAATATATTTATCTAATCATACTATCTCTATCAGATCTCACTTTCACAAGTGGCCGTGAAGGGATTGACAACCCCTTTGTCGCGTTGGTTGCGAGTTCTTTATTTGTTTGTGTAGGTTCATGGGACTTGTTGAGGAGCCTCCTACTGGATTGATACCTTGGTTCTCAAAAACTGAGGGAAATACTTACGCTACTATTGCTGCATCACCCTCTCCTCTTCGAGGAAAACCAACGAAAGCTCAAGACGTAGCACAAGGCGGGTTCTTCTCCAAATCCAGAGTACCTGTTGTAGCGAACAGTGTCTGACTTCCCATTAATGTTGTACTCCTCGGCTTTGGTGCTTCAATAATGGCCATCTCCTCATGTCGAGCGAATACAAGAAGTCGGGGCATTTTTGCATTTGCCACCCTAACCCTGTAAACGAAACGTCTATTAGAAGAGACAGGGATCTTCGGATCCAAATCTTACCATCTTCTCCCAGGCAACTGTTCAACAAAGCACGTCCGGAAATAATCATTCCATCATGGGCGGTTGCCGCAGCTCCTCCTCTCGCTCCCTCGGCTCTAAGCCAGGGGATTGGGAAAAGTGTCTTGTCCCTCACAGCCGTTTAGTAGAGTTGTAGACCCAAGGGTTTCTTCCACCTGCATACATGGTCCCCGTCTGAGCCGGACTAGCCACCTATAATGGTGGGGCGCAAGCAGAGAGATCTCCTAACCCATCTCAGGGGGAGCGGGTATGCCTCGTCCCATATTTGCTAAGAGGCGCCGGGTTCCCAGTCCAACCATTCCTCCGCGGGCTCCTGGAGTTCTACGGCCTCCGACTACATAACTTTACCCCCGTTGAGGGAGTCCTGGATTAGGGGTATCCGGACAGATGGACTATGTACATAGTCCGGACTATTGAAGCGTGAAGATACAAGACTCAAGACTTCGGCCCGTGTCCGGATGGGACTCTCCTTTGCGTCGAAGACAAGCTTGGCGATCCGGATATTATATTTCCTTCCTTGTAACCAACTCCATGTAAACCCTAGCCCTCTCTAATGTCTATATAAACCGGAGAGGATGGTCCTTAGAAGGCCGATCACAATTACAATCATACCATCATAGGCTAGCTCTTAGGGTTTAGCCTCTACGATCTCGTGGTAGATCTACTCTTGTACTACTCATATCGTCAATATTAATCAAGCAGGAAGTAGGGTTTTACCTCCATCAAGAGGGCCCAAACCTGGGTAAACATTGTGTCCCTTTCTTCATGTTACCATCAGCCTAAGACGCACAGATCGGGACCCCCTACCCGAGATCCACCGGTTTTGACACTGACATTGGTGCTTTCATTGAGAGTTCCTCTGTGTCGTTGCTTCGAGGCTTGATGGCGTCTTCAATCACTAACAACACGGTCCAGGGCGAGACTTTTCTCCCCGGAAAGACCTTTGTGTTCGGCGGCTTCGCACTACGGGCCAATTCGCTTGGTCAACTAGAGCAGACCGATAGCTATGCCCCTGGCCACCAAATCAGGTTCGGAAACTTGAACCACACGGCGGATATTCGCGGAGAGTTGATCTTCGACGGATCCGGCCCTGCGCCAGGAGCGCCAGACAGTCACGACGAGGACGGCCTAGACCTGCTGTCGGACAATGCTTAGGACATCATCCCTGCAGCAGCCCCGGATCTAAATTTGGAGCAGGTTGCGTTGCCCAAGGATGGAGAGATGGACCCTGCCCCGCAGGCCGCACGCTCATCGGCGGTGGGGCCGAACATAGGTCTCATCTCTGTGGAGGCCTGTAACCCCGGACCCCCGGACTCGTATCCGGCTGTTAGTTCCGGTCCGCATACCCTCGAGTCAGCCAAACCAGGTTTGGCTCCGGTAATGGAGTTTACCGCTGCGGACATCTTCCAGCACTCGCCCATCGGCGACATGCTCAACTCATTAAAGTCTCTCTCTTTGTCAAGAGGCTCTGGGCCAAACTATGTCTGGCCTGAGTGGGAAGCAGGTGACGAAGGAATTCATTGCCCACCCACCACCCACTTCATTGCCACGATCGATGAATTAATCGACGTTCTTGATTTCGACTCCGAAGACATCGACGGTATGGACGACGATGCAGGAGAAGCTCCAGTATCTCTAGGGCACGGGACTACTACCTTGTCACATGATATATACAAGGTGGATACACCCAAGAAGGACGACATTGATAATCTGGAAGATAAAACACCCGGATAAAAGCCAAAACAGCGGCGCAGACGCCGCTCAAAGTCTAGCAACAGTAAAAAAAGCGAAAGAGCGCAAGAAGGGATGACATACCAGAAGGAAGTAATGACCACACGGACCCAGCGATGGTGTAGGATGAGCCATGTCATGCCAAACCGAGTTCGGAGCAAATATCCGATCACACTGATCCAGAGGGACGAGCTCATGAAACCGCCCCAGAACAGGAACACAGTCCGGACGACGATGCATTCATCATCTCGGACGAACGAGTGGAATGAGATAACCTCCACCGAAAGCTTTTGGCCACAGCAAGAAGTCTAAAGAAGCAGAAACAACGGCTTAAGGCCGCACAGGAAAAGCTCAGTCGCAGATGGAATAAAGTGCTAGACATTGAAGAAAGATATGGCGACGATCGCCATACCAAAAGCAATCCAAAGCGCAAGCTACTGCTATAATTCGACGACGAGGCCGTTCCACCAAAGAACAATACAACCAGGAGACCAGACGTACCGCTTCACAACCACAATAGAGCGGCTACTGACACCGCGTATGATCTACGTGAGAAGCTGGATAAGAAGGCCGGTGCAGCCAGGTCCATCTATGGATCTAAAGGACACACCTCGGCGAGGGAATATCGTCACCCAAACGCTAATACAAGCCAAATACCAGTTCGGAATAAGCACCGGACACAACAACAGCCAACTACATGCCATAACGTGCCCAGATACAGAGGGGTTGCACACCCCTTGTGCTTCACCGAAGAAGTACTGGACCATGAATTCCCACAAGGCTTTAAACCTGTGAACATGGAGGCATACGACGGAACAACAGACCCAGGAGTCTGGATCGAGGATTTTATCCTGCATATTCACATGGCTCGTGGGGACGACCTCCACGCCATCAAATACTTTCCCCTCAAGTTGAAGGGACCAGCTCGACACTGGTTGAAAAGCCTCCCCAAAAACTCAATTGAGAGTTGGGAGGAACTCGAAGACGCTTTCGGGGCCAACTTTCAAGGGACTTATGTCCGGCCTCCGGATGCAGACGATCTAAGTCACATAATCCAACAACCCGAAGAGTCCGCCCGCAAGCTTTGGAACAGATTCCTCACTAAAGAGAATCAAATAGCCGACTGTCCGGACGCTGAACCCTTAGCAGCATTCAAACACAGCATCCGTGATGAATGGCTTGCCAGACACCTCGGCCAAGAAAAGCCAAGGACAATGGCAGCCCTAACAAGCCTTATGACCCGCTTTTGCGCGGGTGAAGACAGCTGGTTAGCCCGTAAAGGCAAATCCGAAATAAGGGATGGCAACGGGAAGCCACGGCGTAATAAACACAAACGCCAAAACAAGGAAGAGAGCCCGGATAACACAACGACCAATGCCAGATTCAGGGGCTCTCGACCTGATCAGCAAAAGAAGCCATTTAAAGGCAGTAAAGAGGGACCATCCGGTCTGAACAGAGTCCTGTACAGACTATGCCAAATTCATGGTACCCCAGAGAAACCTGCAAACCACACCCATAGAGAGTGCTGGGTCTTCAAGCAGGCCGGCAAACTAAATGTCGAACACAAAGGGATGGAAACACCAAGTGAAGACGAGGATGAACCTCGCCAGCCGAACACTGGGGGAAAGAAAAAAAATTCCCGCCAGAGGTCAAAACAGTAAACATGATCCACGCGAGTCTCACATTCACGAGAAGGCAAGAACGCGTGCTCAGAGACGCGCACGATGTAGAGCCCATCGTACCCACATCTGACTACTGGATGTCTCGTCCGATCACCTTTGATCACATGGACGGCCGAACTAGTATTCGGCACATAGGATCACATGCCTTGGTGCTTGACCCAATAATCGACGGATACCGTCTCACCCGTGTCCTCATGGACGGCGGCAGTAGTCTCAGTTTAATATACGAGGACACTGTTCGCAGAATGGGGATAAACCCATCCAGAAATAGCCAAAGCAACACCGCCTTTGAAGGGCTGATACCAGGCGTTGAAGCCTACGGCAGGGGCTCCATCGTGCTGGACGTAACATTCGGCTCCCCAGGCAACTCCAAAAGCGAAGAACTGCTCTTTACCATCGCAGCCTTCCAAAGAAGCTACCACGCATTGCTAGGAAGAACGGCCTTTGCCCGCTTCAATGCATTGCCGCACTATGGCTAACTTACACTCAAGATGCCCGGTCCCCGTGGCGTCATCACCGTTAGCGGAATCACAGAGCACTCATCAGCGCAGAGGAACACGCGACGGCCCTGGCGGCCGGACTATAAGCAGCCTCCAATATCAGAAAACATGACTGGTCATTAAGACCACAGACACGGTTAGACGAGTCCGGTGGCCCGGATAAAATTCAACCGGGCACCGTATATGTAATCCCATAGCGGAAACCAGGGGCTATAAAAATTTAATACAGCCCCAATATTGGCTCAACCTTACTGGCAGGCCAACATCTTACACTTTTACTATTCATCGCATACTTACGTTGTACTCCCCTATGAGTTTTCCTTTTTTCCACAGACAACACTCGCGTGATACCCTTCCAGGATACGGCACAACAGAGACAAAGGTGCAGACTTGCAGCAGGGCCCCGTTCAACATGTTTCTTTTTAGATTAAGCCCCTGTGTAAACCTTTTCTATTGCCTCTTGTTGTTTAAACCATCCCATGGGTTCCATACCCATAGAGGATACTGTCGTTATTGGCATTTCGCCATGACAGATTACCGCATTTACCTGGAAACATAGGGTTCATAATGAATGGGCATCCTTGAGCCCATCTTCTATCATAAAGTCCAAACACCTTCGGGTGTGTTCGGCGTCATGAGTTTGGCCTTATATGCATCAGCTTCGAATCATGTCTTTGGTCAAATGTTGGGTTTGCCCGGCTCCTGGGTTTGCCGCCTTACGTTCCGGTATTATCGGCTAAGGCAGGCCAAAGGAGAACTACTGCGATTGTGCCCTGGTTATTCCGGATGAGCGCCTCAGTAGAGAAAGCCGAAAACTGACTATCATGATACAGCGAGAGACTGTTCAACCACTCGAAGACTCACTGGAATCTTTAGGATTCCTCCGCATTAACGAAGGGCTGTTTTTCGGCCACGTACACACGTGCCCGTATTCGGATGCATGCGATGGTACCAGGGGCAACATTGTAGCCCCACCATTAAACTCCTATGGCTAAGCGAAAGTGTTACAGCTATATAGTCTGGTTGCCTAGTTCGACGTGTGATCACCTCCTTAATGGACCAAGACGTTGGATCAAGTGTGATTGAGCATATTCTTCACGAACACCCCCGCATTGTATGCGTGGGGGCTGAAGCCAACGACTGCTATCTTTCCGACTAGTTATACATATAAGAATGGCCGCACGAGGGACATAATCATACTTTCGGGCAGAAGTATAAATACGGCCTCATAATCAAAATAAACATTGTTTTTTACAATGATTCGACTTATCAGTTGAAGAGGACATTCTTCGAGCACTGTGCCTCTATTAGGCAGGCACCTTCTGTGACCTGCGCCAAGTAGTGCTCGGCCGGATACTGGCCGCCCGCCGGATCCTGGGTCGCTATAATAGTGGACTTCATATCAGTCCAATAGGCTTTAATGCGGGAAAGAGCCATCCGCGCACCCTCTATGCACGCCGACCTCCTCATGGTGTCAATCCGAGACAAGGACCCAAGGAATTGCTGCACTAAACCAAAATAACTGTCCGACTTAGGCCTCTTCGGCCAAATATGGTCTATTACAGACCGCATTGCAAGCCCGGACAGCCTGTGGATCTCCACCACAGCAGGCACCTTCTCATTTAGCGGCAGTAGGCAAGTGGGAGAATTGAACAGCGATCAGAAAAGCTTCTCCACTTCTTTATCACCTTGATCCTCAAAGAACTTGGCAGCGTCAGCTGTACTATTCATCAAGTCTTCATATGCGTCTACAGGACTCCAGCGCCCATCCAAGGGAGCATACTTTGGATCTAAAAACTTCGTCCGCAGTAGGTAGGAGCCCCTAGCCACGATTTTGTCGGACTGTTGGAGCTCCTCCCGCATACCTCGGATCTTGGTACGCATCTCCTTGGCGGCATTACATGCCTTGTCCAGCTCGTCTGGGGTACATACCGGTCGGCGGCATTCTTCAACTCCTCGGCCATTTCGGCTATCTTTTCCTCACTTCGGCGATGAGCAGCCTGTTCGGCATTCAACTCTTCGGCCGCCTTTAGGGAAGCCGCATTGCTAGCCCGAGCTTGTTCCTTGACCTGAGCAAGTTCCGCCCTCAGGGCCTCCAGGGCAGCAGCACTATCTGAAGTGCAAACACATGGCATTAACATTATGCCACACTCGCATTTTCCTATACAACATAATAAGGGAAACAAAGCACATACCCTGTGACTCCTCCAGCCGTTTGTTCACCAGCGTGACGTCGGCGTCAATAGATCCGATCTGCCTCCTTAGTTCGGCAACTTCAACAGACTGGTCGGCTGCCGGATCATTATGTACCTGCGCACACGTACAACGCAGCCATGACTATATGATCCCCCGTTTGCCGCCTATGGAGGGCAACCAGAGTCTTAGGGGCTACTATCCATAGGGAGCACACCTAGCGCATGCTTCATAACCAAAAAAAGTGAATTTTTCACTACATATCTCGAAGCCTTTGAGCAGGCTTGTAAATGCCTCATTCAAACCGCTGGTAGCGGATGAAATCTTCGTGAGCGCCATGCTCATTGAAAAGAGGTGCTCCTCCGAGAGCGCGGCTTGCTCCAGGAGGCCCGTCAGTACGTCCGGACGGACATCGAACTATGCCGGACCCTTCTTATCGACCCCCGGGGGAGCCAAACGCTTCGGGCTCAGGGTGAATGATGTGTTCGCTTCCGGCTTCAGTAGATCCGGACTCCTCCATGATGACACCTCCATGTAGCCTACTTCATGAGGCGGAGAGGTGGGTGGAGTCTCACTCTCCATCATCTCCGGACGAAGGTCCCCCGAAGACGAACTCTGTTGAGAAGAGCTGCTCGCCGGACTACAAAAGACGAAGTCCCGGTTATGGATCTTGGAGTAACACCACACCTTCGAATTAATGAATAACTGACGACTCAGTGGAGGGCTGGCCCGTTGGTGGGCACGATGCGGTGAGGGTGCCCGTCACGGCAGAGCCCCCTGGTGATACCTTTTTCCCTTGCTTGGGCGTCTCCGCCTCCAAGTCTTCGGAGGCTGCCCTCTTCTTCCCGCGTGGGGAGGAGGCTTTAGCCTCCCCCTCCTGACTATCCTCCATAGGAGAGGTAGCGATTCCCCTGGTTTGGATGCATAGTGTGTGAAGTTTGATTTCACTACCCTTTCCTTCGCCTTTCCCTGAGGGGATTTTGCTGAGCACCCGGCCAAGCATCTTGGCAATGGTTGGACCAGGCGAGCCTTCAGGAAGTGGCGCCGGACACCTGATTCTCTCCGCCTTGTTGAGCCATTCCTGGCCACGGAGGGATTTTCAGAATAATAGTTATGATAAATATAAATGAAGTATCTAGCTTTAAGGTTACTTACTTGGGCATCTAGGCAATTGCAGCTTAGGCCCGCGTCCTTGGTGGTGTCCGGACACTTTACTTGTGGTCCGAAGAATAATTTACACATTCCTTTGAGCTTCAGGCCGAAGAAGTGCTTAATAGTCTGCGGACCCTCTGGATTAAACTACCACATCCGGAGAGGCTGACGTTTGCACGGCAACATCCGCCGGATTAGCATCACTTGCATTATGCTTACAAGATTTATGTCCCTCTTAATAAGCTCCCGGATACGATTCTGCAGTTCTAGTACATCGCCAGCAGGCCCATAATTCCATCTTACGTCGGTCCAAGACGCTAACTGTGACAGAGGGCCCGAGCGGAACTCGGGGGCGGCTACCCACTTTGTGCCTCTGGGAGCCGTAACATAAAACCACCTCCGTTGCCATACATCGGATACTTCGGGAAAAGAGCCCTCTGTCCATGGGGCATCGGCGTTCTAGCTTATTATGCCACCTCCGCACTCTGCATGTCACCCCTTGTCACACCCTAGCTAGTTCATGCATTAGAGTGTTGCATCATGTTTATTCTTTCATCAGAAACCTGAAATGGGGATGACAGAACCCCCAGTCCCCTCTGAAACCAATTAGGGTTTACTAAAAACTTTTTCAATGAACCTGAAATGCCCTTCTAAAATGCCCATCATTTTTGTCTTGGTTCAGAACCTCTGCCAAAAGTGATGCACATTTTCCTAGGCCATCTTAGGGTTTTTGAGTTAAATCATAAATATTTGAATTTGGGCATTTAAAATTATATAAAATATTTAAATGCTCAAATATCTCCAAACTAAAATGTTTCATGTTGGAAATAATCCAACTATGGACCAGGAGTAGTTTGGTGATTTTAGGAGTTGCCTAAGTATTTTATTTAATTCAACAAAGTTGCAGAAGTATTAAAAAATACAGAAAACAGAAAAAATGGAAAAACATACCTGACGCCAGCTCCCGGCCCACCTGCCGGCCCAGCCCAGCGCCGCTCCAGCGAGCTGCTTGCCGGCCAGGCAGGCAGGCAGGTGCCCGACAGCGACCGCAGCGCGCGCCACGCACCTGCTCGCCGCCTCGCCGCTCCCCTCGCCCGGTGACGTCGTGGATCGGCCTCTCTCTCTCCCCCGAACCCCCCAGGCACACCCTCTCCTCTCCAGCTCTTCCCCCTCGCGCTCCCCCGCCATGACCGACGCCACCACCGCCGTGCCTACGTCGTAGCCGTGCTCCCCGCCGCCCGTGCGTCCTCTCATCGTGTCCAGGAGCTCCGCCGCTGTCCACTTCATCGAGCAAGCCGAGCCCCGAGCGCTCGCAACGCCCGAGTCCACCGCAACGACCTCGCCCGAACCGCCGTCGCCGGAGATCCCCTTCAACGCCGTCGTCGCTCCGGTCCATCCCCGGCCACAGCAAGGGCTTCGTCGCACTCACTGTGAGCTTAGCCATCTTTCCCCCCTCCTTTTCTTGCTCCCGAGCTGTGTAGCGACCTCCCGGAGCTCAACCGCACCCACCGCCGTGGAGCTCGTCGCCGACGTGCTCCCGATCACCCTCCGACCACTCCACGGTGTCCATCATGCTCACCGCGTCACGTAGCACCTAGCTAGCTACTCCCCGCGCCTCACCGACCCCTCTAGCGTCAAGTTCGTCTTCGGCCGAACCCCGGTGGCCGCCAAAGTCGTCGTCGGCGCCAACTCCGGCCACCCTGACCTCAACGGACTCCACCAAGAGCTGCGGCTCGTCCTCAGCTCCACTCCGATGGTCTACGCGACCCATTTGGCGGCCGAAACAGCCAAAACCACTTCCGCCGCCGCGTCAGGCTCGCCGGCGGCTAAACGCCGGTGCAGCCGACCCGGGTTTGACCACGGGTGGGCCCTGGTTGACTCCCCTGAGTCAATGACAGGTGGGGCCCAGCCCTGTTAATTAAACACGTTTAGTTTTATTTAAACTTTAATTAAATTATTCACCCTGACACGTGGGACCCACTGTCAGGTTTGACCCGGATGTGTTCCGTTGACCTGCTGACGTCACACTGACGTCAGGCTGACGCAATAATTGATTTTCTGGAATTAATCTAATATAGGAAATTCCAGAATATAGTTTAAACTTCAAAAATTCATAACTTTTATTCTGTAACTCCAAATCAGACAAATTATATATGAAAAATGATCAGAAAAATCCAATCTATCCATCTGTACTATTTTCATGCATGATTAAACAAGTTAACCTGATGTTTAATGCAGAACAAGGAAAAACACTTTAAAGGGCCATGTTTGAGTTTGAAATTTGAATCTTTGATTCAAATTGGTTCAAACCCTTCTGGTCTTAGTTGCATTAGCCCAACACACTCATATTGCTATGTTTCATGCATGCATCATATTGTTGCACATTGTTTGGTGATGGTTGTGTATCGGTGTTCTTGCGGCAGGTTCTGCCTCCGAGGAGTACCGTGATTACCCTAACGAAGAACCGTATCAGTGCATCGAACCATCAGGCAAGCAACCAACCATTTGATCATATCGATACAATCCCATGTTCTCGCTCCTGCTCTCTTTTACTGCATTAAGACAACGCGTTTCAAACTGCTGTGTGCTACGGTAGTTGAACCCATTTCCTCTGCATGACCTGTCATTGCCACAGTAACTAGATGAAACCCACTAGCATGTGTAGGAGTTGATTGAGCCATATGTATGTGTTGTTTCTACCTTGCTATGCCTGCTATGCTTAGAGTCATGTTAGGTCTGGTTCATCTGGGTGATGGGCTAGAGTGAAATGATTATGTCAAGTAATGAGAGTGGTGTGGTGAACACGATTTGGTAAAGGTATCGATGAGAGGCCATGTAGGAGTACATGGTGGGTTGTTTCATTGAAGCCGACCTTAAGCACTGAGATCTGTATGTGTGATTTAAGATACAGCTACTACCATGCATTGGGCCCTGAAATATGACCCTGCTCGACTTCTTATTCACCCTAGCTCTCTGTCCAGGAGTTGCAAGTAGTTTCTGGTGTTTGTAGCCTACTGGAGGCCGTGGACAGCGCTGATCGTAGGGGTGGGCTGTGATGCGGTAGGTACGTGGCCGGGTGTACCGAATACCCGTTAGGTATCTCGGGCACCCTGCTCACATCGTTCGGGGCCGTATGGGAAACCTCGGCCGGACTCCCTGCGGATGGAACCTGGATAGGCAATAAACCTGGACTAGAGGCTTAGGTGTTTAGGTAGGTCGTGGTCTACACCCACGTCGGCTTTCGCTTGAAGTCTGCCGAGCACATGTCGTGTGCAGACGCTAAGTGGTGGAAACATGTATGAAGAAGTACACCCCTGCAGGGTTATCATGATCTATTCGAATAGCCGCGTCCGCGGTAAAGGACTACTTGGTTGCCTATACAGCTCATAGACAAGTAAACGGAAACTACTAAAAGCCTCAAGATAAGTGTGAGTGCCGAGGATGGCTCTTCCGTAGGAAGACGGAGGTGGATCCTCGGTAGTGTATTGAAGTGGTGAGTAGTGGACTCGTGTACGCAAAACCATTTCAAGTTGGAGTCTCGTAGGATAGCCTAGCCAAGAGTCAAAGCTGGCTTGCTGCAACAACTCCACCAACCCTTCTTGATAATGTGCATGTATGTAGGATCTGATGTAAGTCTTGCTGAGTACCTTTGTACTCATGTTGCTATAATTTACATTTTTACAGAAGACGCCGCAACCCCTTCTGATGGGTTCTTCGTAGACGTTGACATCAATGAGTAGGCTAAGGCCCAGGTGGTGATCCTGAGCTTGTGAAGGACCACGTAGTATAGCTAGGCTTTCCAAGCCTCTTTTATTTTACTACTTGTCTGTACTCAGACAAGTTACTTCCGCCGCTGGTTTGTATGACTGTATGACTTGAATGCTGGGTCATGTGACCCGTACCTGTGTGTATGATTATGTATGGCTCCCTGAGCCTTAAATAAAGTACTTGTGTCGTAGAGTCATGTTGTGATGCCATGTTGTATTTGCACATATCGAGCATAATGTGTGTATGTTATTGAAATGCTTGGTATGTGTGGGATCTGACTATCTAGTTGTTTATCTTTAGTAGCCTCTCTTACCGGGAAATGTCTCCTAGTGTTACCACTGAGCCATGGTAGCTTGCTATTGCTCTGGAACACTTAGGCTGGCCGGCATGTGTCCTTCTTCGTTCTGGTGTCTGTCCCTTCGGGGAAATGTCACGCATTGAGTACCGGAGTCCTGTTAGCCTGCTACAGCCCGGTTTACCGGAGTCCTGCTAGCCCAGTGCTACAGCCCGGACCCTCTTGCTGATGACCGACACGTTCGAAGCTG
Organism: Triticum aestivum; assembly: GCF_018294505.1. Taxonomy (NCBI): domain Eukaryota; kingdom Viridiplantae; phylum Streptophyta; class Magnoliopsida; order Poales; family Poaceae; genus Triticum; species Triticum aestivum. The sequence continues at coordinate 484,955,317 of NC_057804.1, read as the reverse complement.
GGTCATGGATGCCTGTCCCTGTAAGTCTGTGCCACTTTGGGTTTACAACTAGTCATGTCAGCCCGGGCTCCTTAACATATGGGTGCTAGCGACACTATCATATACATGAGCCAAAAGGCGCAAACGGTCCCGGGCAAAGGTAAGGCGACACCCGTGGGGATACCGTGCATGAGGCCGCAAAGTGATATGAGGTGTTACAGGCTAGATCGATGTGTCATCGAGTCGGGGTTCTGACAGCGTTGGCATCAGAGCCGGACTGCCTGTAGGTTCTCCAAGCCAAACTGGTCGATGTTGAGTCTAGAAATTCTTTAGTTATATGTAGGGGAATTGTTTGTGGGTTGGAACGTAAGGATCTTTTTACTCCTTTATCTTATGACATTCTGATCTGAGTCAGTCTATTCTTCCACCGGGGGTTAAGGAATTAGAATCTTTTCTCTCTATCAGGATCACGTGTTACTAATCAGTAGTACCTTATAGGTTTGGTGAATACAAGCCTAGTTCAGTTCTACTACCACATTATGTTGTTAGGATGGACTCAGAACTTTGATATAATGATGTTGAGTGTGTATGAAATCCTTTGTCAAATGTCTCAAAATCCTTCTTGAGCATTTACACCTGTTATGCTGCCAAAATTTTGCTAAAAAGTCTAATGCTTTTGCATTATGGTTGTGCTTTCAGATGGCCACTCGCGACCTTAATCAAGTGGTTCGCCTGACTCGATGCCTAGATGTACCCGGCCATACTGCCATGTTGGTCAGGGTAATGACTGAGGCTGGATACCGTTGGTATCCTGAGTACACGGTCGAAGAGCAATTCGGAGACTTTAATCAAAGCCAGTATCTCTGCACTGTCAGGATATTTCCATCCTATCCTGGATCCACCGAGCCCCTTCACTGCTCCTATGGACTCGGGGTTACTATTGAGATGGCTGTGCAGGACGCCGCCTACTCTATGATGACCATCATGCGAGTCAGGTCTGGCCTATTTCGGGACTCTGATTTCCGGTATATGCCAGGATCACTTCCGGGAGCACAAGGGTATCTCCAGGCTATCTATGCTGACCCCACTCAGGAGGATTCACGGACTCGCACCACTCCTGAGATGCTCGAGGATAAGGACCATGAAAATCGGGCCTTGAGGTTAGAGCTCTTCAATACTCGTGCTGACCATTGGGCCACGTTGACTCGGTTTGCACCGGCGGTGCAAGCTGCATATTCGGATATGCGCGATCTCTATCCTGTGAGATCTGCTCTGCCAGACATGATGGGTTGGCGTGATGTAGGAGGCATCACCCCACCTCGCGGTCCCCGCAGGCCATCGTCTGTTGGTCCAAGACCTCATCCTAGTCCCTATGGTCCACAAGCTCCGCGAGATCGTCTGTTTCCGGATGATCATGTTGAGCTTCCAGGCTATGGAGGTGACTTCTACGAGAACTACTACGGATCGGTCTGAATTAGTGGTGGTATCACTAGTTCGTACCAGCTATGTCGTCTATCGTCCTGCGTGACTCGTGGGATATGACCTAGTTTGTACCGCCTTCCGGGGGTGTAGAAAAATAATGTATAGGAGCTTGGGATGCCTCCGATGAGATGTAATCCTCTTTTCACCGTAATAGTACCTTGTTTGGTCTTGTACTAAACCTTGTATGGTGTGTATGACGATGGAATAAAGAAGCAGTTTCTGTATCTACCATGTCATACGGATGATCATCTTGCATTCCGAGTTACTCCTTACATTCTGTATTCTATGTCGGAATTTTATCATTCTGACTAAATCATTGTCTTGTTTACCTAGGATGGTCAACACGCGCACTAACCCTGCTCCTCAAGAGCAGGCCGAAGGCAGTGAAGTCAGGAATGCAAATCTACCTCATCCTCCTTCCCTAGCCGAGGTTATGATGGAAGCCGAAAGAAACAAGCGGGAGACCAACCGTTTGTTGGAGCGTATTGAACAGAACACAGCACACCATCAGAGGACTAACGTGGTGTCACTCAGTGATTTCATCAAGTTACATCCACCCACGTTCCACCACTCCGTCGAGCCTCTCGACGCTGATGACTGGCTTTGCAGTATCTCTCACAAGCTGCGTTCCGCGCTAGTAGCTGAGGCTGACAAGGTCACCTTTGCTGCATATCATCTTGAAGGCCCCGCGAGTCTATGGTGGGAGAATTATGGAGCTATGCGCCCAGCGGGCCATGTCACTACTTGGGCTGAATTCAGCGAGGCTTTCCGTGAACATCACATTCCGGAGGGTCTCATGGACCGTAAACGTGAGGAATTTTGCAGTTTCACTCAGGGCCGACTCTCTGTGGATGCTTACAGCCGGGAGTTCGGTAACCTCGCACGATATGCAACTGAGGAAGTTTCTACTGATGCCAAGAAGCAAGCAAGGTTCCGTAAGGGACTTAGTCCTAAGCTTCGCCGCGACCTCCGTTTGCATGAGTGCACATCTTTTCAGAAGCTTGTTAACAAGGCCATCAGTGCTGAGACTGGTCAGACTAATTATGACGCAACACGCAAGCATGGCCGTGACGTGGGTTCCTCATCCGGTGCTGGTCCTCAGAAGCGCCGCGTGTGGGTGCCCAACACTGCCCTGCCACCCAGGTTCACACCGAGGCCATCCTTCCAGGCGCCTCACCCCGTTCAACAGTCTGCACCAGCCAAGCCCTATGGGGGTCCAACCAACAGTGCTCCTCCACGCACCAGTTCCGTGACTTGTTTCAAGTGTGGGGAATCTGGCCACTATATGCGTGAGTGTCCCCAAACCAACCCCAACCAATCTGCTAAAGTTGTTGGCCGTGGCAAGCCGACAGGTAAAGTGTTCCACGCCAAGCCGGCCACCGCTACACGTGGACATGTCAACTGTGTCTGTGCCGAAGAAGCTCAAGAGGATCCCAACGTCGTTCTCGGTACGCTCCTTGTTAATTGCCACCCGACATCTGTTCTTTTCGATACAGGAGCCTCTCATTCATTTATATCCGAGAACTATGCTCGTTTGCATAACACCGCATTCTGTGACATGCCATCCACTATGGAAATTTCTACTCCCGGTTCTAGATGGCAGACCTCCAGGGTAAGTTATGGAAATGAAATCCAAGTCGACAGACTTGTTTTCCTTGCATCTTTGATAGCTCTCAAATTTTCAGATATTAATATCATTTTGGGTACGGACTGGATGTCAGCTCATCATGCCAAAATTGATTGCTTCTCTAGGACTGTTCAACTCACCCATCCTTCGGGGAAGATAGTCAATGTCTTGACCCGATTAGCCAAGCGACAGTTATATTCTCTTAACGCCAGCCCTCTGCCAGACCTTGAGGACGTTCTGGTAGTCCGTGATTTCCCGGATGTCTTCCCAGAGGAATTGCCAGGTGTTCCACCTGACAGGGATGTTGAGTTCGTAATAGACCTCATTCCAGGAACCGTCCCGATTGCTAGAAGACCCTATAAGATGGCACCACTAGAACTAGCCGAGCTTAAGAAACAACTCGATGAGTCCTTGAAAAAGGGTTTCATACGACCTAGTTTATCTCCGTGGGCTTGCCCCGTCCTCTTCGTCAAGAAGAAGGATGGTACGGACCGGATGGTTGTAGATTATCGACCTGTCAATTTGGTCACAATCAAGAACAAATATCCGCTCCCCAGGATCAACGACCTGTATGATCAGCTCGCTGGATCCTCAATCTTCTCCAAAATGGATTTGAGGTTGGGCTACCATCAAATCAAAATCCGAAACGGGGACATCCCTAAAACGGCCTTTGTTACTCGTTATGGCCAATACGAGTACACCGTCATGTCCTTCGGTTTAACCAACGCTCCAGCCACCTTTTCTCGGTTAATGAACTCAATCTTCATGGAGTATTTGGATAAATTCGTCGTGGTTTACCTCGATGATATACTCATCTACTCCAAGAGCGAGGAAGAACATGCCGAACATCTAAGGCTAGTGTTGAAGAAACTTCGAGAGCATCGCCTTTATGCCAAATTTTCTAAATGTGAATTCTGGTTGTCAGAAGTGACCTATCTAGGTCATGTAATATCTGGTAAAGGTATCGTTGTTAACCCTGAGCGAGTTCAAGCCGTCCTTAATTGGACTCCACCTGAATCGGTCAAGCAAGTTCGGAGTTTTCTGGGCTTAGCGAGCTATTGCCGTCGCTTTGTCGAGAACTTCTCCAAAGTTGCTAAACCTCTAACCGAACTCCTCAAGAAAGATAAGAAGTTCGAATGGACTCCACAATGTGAGCACAGCTTTCAGGAACTGAAAAGACGCCTGACTTCTGCTCCCGTACTGGTACCGCCAGACTTCTCTAAGGACTTTGTTATCTACTGCGACGCCTCGCGACAAGGACTAGGTTGCATTCTCATGCAAGATCGACACGTAATTGCTTACGCCTCACGGCAATTGCACCCACATGAGGAGAATTATCCTACTCATGATCTAGAGCTTGCAGCCGTAGTCTATGCACTTAAAACCTGGCGAAATTACCTTCTTGGTAATCGTTGCGAAATATTCACTGATCACCAAAGTCTGAAGTACATCTTCACCCAACCGGATTTGAATCTCACGCAAAGACGTTGGGTCGAGTTGATCACAGATTTCGACTTAGGAATAACCTACACCCCAGGGAAAGCCAATGTCATGGCTGATGCGCTAAGTCGTAAATCTTATTGTAACAACCTGATGTTACAACAAAGTCAACCGCTTCTCCATGAGGAATTTCGGAAGCTTAACCTTCACATTGTTCCTCAAGGATTTCTTTCCACCTTGGTAGCGAAACCTACTCTTACGGATCAAATCATCGCTGCCCAAAAGCGAGATAAGGGAATATCTAAAATCAAGGAGAACATTGCTAGCGGAGGTGCTAGTTGTTTCTCCACAAATGATCATGGTGTTGTGTACTTTGAGAACCGTTTAGTGGTTCCCAAGAACCAGCATCTACGGCAGTTGATCCTTAAGGAAGCTCATGAATCTCCTCTCACCATTCATCCCGGTAGTACCAAGATGTATCAGGACCTACGCCAGAGGTTCTGGTGGACTAGGATGAAGAGAGAAATTGCTCAGTATATTGCTAACTGCGACGTCTGCCGTCGTGTAAAAGCAGAGCATCAACGGCCTGCTGGCACCCTTCAACCCTTAGCTATTCCTGAATGGAAATGGGATAAAATTGGTATGGATTTCATTACCGGTTTTCCCAGGACCAAGAGAGGGAATAATGCTATCTTCGTCGTTGTCGATCGTCTTTCCAAAGTGGCCCATTTCTTACCTGTTCGTGAGAGTATAACCGCTAGTCAGCTGGCAGACTTATACATCTCCCGAATAGTGTCTCTCCATGGTGTTCCTTTGGAAATCAACTCGGATCGAGGAAGTCTTTTCACCTCTCGATTTTGGGAAAGCTTCCAAAATGCTATGGGAACCCGCCTTTCCTTTAGCACCGCTTTTCACCCTCAATCGAGTGGTCAAGTAGAACGCGTCAACCAGATCCTAGAAGACATGCTTCGAGCCTCTGTTATCTCATTCGGAATGGATTGGGAGAAGTGCCTTCCCTTTGCCGAATTCGCTTACAATAACAGCTATCAATCTAGCTTGGGTAAAGCCCCTTTTGAAGTTCTCTATGGACGACGGTGTCGAACACCCCTTAACTGGTCAGAGACCGGGGAAAGACAATTCTTTGGCCCGGATATGATTCAGGAAGCAGAAGAGCAAGTTTGCATCGTCCATGAAAAGTTGAAAACAGCCCAATCTCGTCAGAAGAGTCAATATGACCGAAAACATAAGGCTATGACTTTCGAGGTTGACGAGAAAGCTTACCTTCGGGTTACTCCTCTGAAGGGAACCCATCGTTTCGGTATCAAAGGCAAATTGGCTCCTCGTTACATTGGACCTTTTCGCATTCTCGCTAAACAAGGAGAAGTTGCCTACCAGTTGGAACTACCTCCGCATCTCTCCAGAGTCCACGATGTCTTCCACATTTCTCAACTCAGGTGTTGCTTCTCGGATCCTATCCGTGGAGTGGACCACGAAACGCTTGATCTCCAAGATAATCTCACGTATCGAGAGTACCCCATTCGTATCCTCGATCAGGCCGAGCGTACCACTCGACGTCATAATATCAAGTTTCCCAAAGTACAATGGTCGCACCATTCTGAGGATGAAGCAACTTGGGAAAGGGAGGATCATCTTCGACTCGAGTATCCCGCCCTTTTTCCGGAGGAACCCAAATCTCGGGACGAGATTCTTTTGAGTGGGGGTGAGTTGTCACACCCTAGCTAGTTCATGCATTAGAGTGTTGCATCATGTTTATTCTTTCATCAGAAACCTGAAATGGGGATGACAGAACCCCCAGTCCCCTCTGAAACCAATTAGGGTTTACTAAAAACTTTTTCAATGAACCTGAAATGCCCTTCTAAAATGCCCATCATTTTTGTCTTGGTTCAGAACCTCTGCCAAAAGTGATGCACATTTTCCTAGGCCATCTTAGGGTTTTTGAATTAAATCATAAATATTTGAATTTGGGCATTTAAAATTATATAAAATATTTAAATGCTCAAATATCTCCAAACTAAAATGTTTCATGTTGGAAATAATCCAACTATGGACCAGGAGTAGTTTGGTGATTTTAGGAGTTGCCTAAGTATTTTATTTAATTCAACAAAGTTGCAGAAGCATTAAAAAAATACAGAAAACAGAAAAAATGGAAAAACTTACCTGACGCCAGCTCCGGGCCCACCTGCCGGCCCAGCCCAGCGCCGCTCCAGCGAGCTGCTTGCCGGCCAGGCAGGCAGGCAGGTGCCCGACGGCGACCGCAGCGCGCGCCACGCACCTGCTCGCCGCCTCGCCGCTCCCCTCGCCCGGTGACGTCGTGGATCGGCCTCTCTCTCTCCCCCGAACCCCCCAGACACCCCCTCTCCTCTCCAGCTCTTCCCCCTCGCGCTCCCCCGCCATGACCGACGCCACCACCGCCGTGCCTACGTCGTAGCCATGCTCCCCGCCGCCCGTGCGTCCTCTCATCGTGTCCAGGAGCTCCGCCGCTATCCACTTCATCGAGCAAGCCGAGCCCCGAGCGCTCGCAACGCCCGAGTCCACCGCAACGACCTCACCCGAACCGCCGTCGCCGGAGATCCCCTTCAACGCCGTCGTCGCTCCGGTCCATCCCCGGCCACAGCAAGGGCTTCGTCGCACTCACTGTGAGCTTAGCCATCTTTCCCCCCTCCTTTTCTTGCTCCCGAGCTGCGTAGCGACCTCCCGGAGCTCAACCGCACCCACCGCCGTGGAGCTCGTCGCCGACGTGCTCCCGGTCACCCTCCGACCACTCCACGGTGTCCATCATGCTCACCGCGTCACGTAGCACCTAGCTAGCTACTCCCCGCGCCTCACCGACCCCTCTAGCGTCAAGTTCGTCTTCGGCCGAACCCCGGTGGCCGCCAAAGTCGTCGCCGGCGCCAACTCCAGCCACCCCGACCTCAACGGACTCCACCAAGAGCTGCGGCTCGTCCTCAGCTCCACTCCGGTGGTCTCCGCGACCCATTTGGCGGCCGAAATAGCCAAAACCACTTCCGCCGCCGCGTCGGGCTCGCCGGCGGCTAAACGCCGGTGCAGCCGACCCGGATTTGACCACGGGTGGGCCCTGGTTGACTCCCCTGAGTCAATGACAGGTGGGGCCCAGCCCTGTTAATTAAACACGTTTAGTTTTATTTAAACTTTAATTAAATTATTCACCCTGACACGCGGGACCCACTGTCAGGTTTGACCCGGACGTGTTCCGTTGACCTGCTGACGTCACACTGACGTCAGGCTGACGCAATAATTGATTTTCTGGAATTAATCTAATATAGGAAATTCCAGAATATAGTTTAAACTTCAAAAATTCATAACTTTTATTCTGTAACTCCAAATTAGACAAATTATATATGAAAAATGATCAGAAAAATCCAATCTATCCATCTGTACTATTTTCATGCATGATTAAACAAGTTAACCTGATGTTTAATGCAGAACAAGGAAAAACACTTTAAAGGGCCATGTTTGAGTTTGAAATTTGAATCTTTGATTCAAATTGGTTCAAACCCTTCTGGTCTTAGTTGCATTAGCCCAACACACTCATATTGCTATGTTTCATGCATGCATCATATTGTTGCACATTGTTTGGTGATGGTTGTGTATCGGTGTTCTTGCGGCAGGTTCTGCCTCCGAGGAGTACCGTGATTACCCTAACGAAGAACCGTATCAGTGCATCGAACCATCAGGCAAGCAACCAACCATTTGATCATATCGATACAATCCCATGTTCTCGCTCCTGCTCTCTTTTACTGCATTAAGACAACGTGTTTCAAACTGCTGTGTGCTACGGTAGTTGAACCCATTTCCTCTGCATGACCTGTCATTGCCACAGTAACTAGATGAAACCCACTAGCATGTGTAGGAGTTGATTGAGCCATATGTATGTGTTGTTTCTAACTTGCTATGCCTGCTATGCTTAGAGTCATGTCAGGTCTAGTTCATCTGGGTGATGGGCTAGAGTGAAATGATTATGTCAAGTAATGAGAGTGGTGCGGTGAACATGATTTGGTAAAGGTATCGATGAGAGGCCATGTAGGAGTACATGGTGGGTTGTTTCATTGAAGCCGACCTTAAGCACTGAGATCTGTATGTGTGATTTAAGATACAGCTACTAACATGCATTGGGCCCTGAAATATGACCCCGCTCGACTTCTTATTCACCCTAGCTCTCTGTCCAGGAGTTGCAAGTAGTGGACTCGTGTACGCAAAACCATTTCAAGTTGGAGTCTCGTAGGATAGCCTAGCCAAGAGTCAAAGCTGGCTTGCTGCAACAACTCCACCAACCCTTCTTGATAATGTGCATGTATGTAGGATCTGATGTAAGTCTTGCTGAGTACCTTTGTACTCATGTTGCTATAATTTACATTTTTACAGAAGACGCTGCAACCCCTTCTGATGGGTTCTTCGTAGACGTTGACATCAATGAGTAGGCTAAGGCCCAGGTGGTGATCCTGAGCTTGTGAAGGACCACGTAGTATAGCTAGGCTTTCCAAGCCTCTTTTATTTTACTAGTTGTCTGTACTCAGACAAGTTACTTCCGCTGCTGGTTTGTATGACTGTATGACTTGAATGCTGGGTCATGTGACCCGTACCTGTGTGTATGATTATGTATGGCTCCCTGAGCCTTAAATAAAGTACTTGTGTCATAGAGTCATGTTGTGATGCCATGTTGTATTTGCACATATCGAGCATACTGTGTGTATGTTATTGAAATGCTTGGTATGTGTGGGATCTGACTATCTAGTTGTTTATCTTTAGTAGCATCTCTTACCGGGAAATGTCTCCTAGTGTTACCACTGAGCCATGGTAGCTTGCTACTGCTCTGGAACACTTAGGCTGGCCGGCATGTGTCCTTCTTTGTTCCGGTGTTTGTCCCTTCGGGGAAATGTCACGCATTGAGTACCGGAGTCCTGTTAGCCCGCTACAGCCCGGTTTACCGGAGTCCTGCTAGCCCAGTGCTACAGCCCGGACCCTCTTGCTGATGACCGACACGATCGAAGCTGGGTCATGGATGCATGTCCCTGTAAGTCTGTGCCACTTTGGGTTTACAACTAGTCATGTCAGCCCGGGCTCCTTAACATATGGGTGCTAGCGACACTATCATATACGTGAGCCAAAAGGCGCAAACGGTCCCGGGCAAAGGTAAGGCGACACCCGTGGGGATACCGTGCGTGAGGCCGCAAAGTGATATGAGGTGTTACAGGCTAGATCGATGTGTCATCGAGTCGGGGTTCTGACACCCCTCGATCATATTTGGCTTCACATTGAAGGTCTTGAGCCATAAGCCGAAGTGTGGGTTGACGTGGAGAAAAGCCTCGCACACAATAATGAACGACGAGATATGGAGGACGGTGTCTGGAGCCAGATCATGGAAATCCAAGCCATAGTAGAACATGAGCCCCCTCACAAAGGGGTCGAGGGTGAGGCCCAGGCCACGGAGGAAGTGAGGGACAAACACGACGCTCTCGTTGGGCTCTGGCGTGGGGAGAACTTGCCCTGGAGCAGGAAGCCTGTGCTGGATATCGACGGTCAGGTATCCGACCTCCCTAAGCTTAGCAATGTCCTCCTCTTGGATCGAGGAGGCCACCCACCGGCCTTTTGCGTCAGATTCAGACATACTGGAGGATCTGGGGTGTTGGAGCTTAGGTTTTGAGTGCTGGAGCTCGAGGTGCGAGAAGGAGCAGGAGAGGTGGAAAAGAGGTGTAGGCCTCGGCCCCTTTATAAAGGTGATGAATATCAAGAGTCCTCAGCGTGACCACTTGAGACTTATCTAAAATACACAGAGTCATACCAACGGTCGCCGTGGGGTCACACACGCCCATATTGATGAAAGATACCATAATAAGAGGAACACGATCTCTGCTTTGGCAGGACGTGCCAATAAAACTGCCTCGCAACGCAAGTCGAGGTGGAGCAGGAAACGCCGGTTCGTGTTGGATCAGGCCACGATGCAAGGGCACAACATACAAAGATTGCCAGCAGAACGGATTTATGCTATGTTCCCTACAATGGCGCGTGAAGATCATCTTGCAGATCCGGACACGGTCTACGTGTTCGATAATGACCTTGGAGTATTCGGAAAAGGAACCCGCCTTGCAATGCCGAAGACAAGACTGCGCGCCGGACTCATTGTCATTGAAGCCTGGTTCAGGGGCTACTAAGGGAGTCCTAGATTAGGGGGTATCCGGACAGCCGGACTATGTACATCGTTCGGACTGTTGAAGCGTGAAGATACAAGACTCAAGACTTCAGCCCGTGTCCGGATGGGACTCTCCTTTGCGTGGACGACAAGCTTGGCGATCCAGATATTATATTTCCTTCCTTGTAACCAACTCCATGTAAACCCTAGCCCTCTCCGGTGTCTATATAAACTAGAGAGGATGGTCCTTGGAAGGCCGATCACAATTACAATCATACCATCATAGGATAGCTCTTAGGATTTAGCCTCTACGATCTCGTGGTAGATCTACTCTTGTACTACTCATATCTTCAATATTAATCAAGCAGGAAGTAGGGTTTTACCTCCATCGAGAGGGCCCAAACCTGGTTAAACATTGTGTCCCTTGCTTCCTGTTACCATCAGCCTAAGACGCACAGATCATGACCCCATACCCGAGATCCGCTGGTTTTGATACCGACACCCACCTTTGTGCTGCACATTGCAGGATACGTTGCCCTCTGCGAGTTATTCCTGGGCTGCGAGGCTCACTTTGAGTTATGGAAGAGGCTATTCTGCCTCATCCCTCGTAATCAGGAGGGATCTATATATCAAGTGGGCGGAGCCGAAATATGGCGCGTCGCCCAGACCGGATACCTGTCCGGCACTCCAAAGAAGGCATCTGAAGGCTGGCCCTCGGAGTGGTTTTATGTAGATGACGTTCCCCTTTCAGACCTAATCCGGACGGGCCTTCCTGAGTTTAATAATGCTCCACTAAAGAAACGCCAAAGCCGGTGCCCTCGGAGCCCCCAGGAGGAAGATGGCAGAGAAGTCCACTTCCTGATCGGCAGGATAAAGACACTGGGCCCAATCAGGATTGACAATAATCGAAGTTATGTCAATATGCATAACGCGGGGGGTGCAGCCACTTCAATATCGGGGGAAGCCCATGTGGCACTTCAACGGGGAAGACGATGCCACCTGCTACGGTCGTAAAGGTCCGGACTTCACCATCGCTCTGGCGAGAATATTGTCCGATTTATATAAAGGAGAAGAAGAGGAGTTCCTCCGCATTAAGCCGTGGGATGGATTTTCCATGTACAACTCCCCAAGCTGGGTAAGCCGTTACTCTGTACTCAACTCTATCCATTCTTGCATCCTTCATCACAATCATTTACCCTGTTGTTGCAAAGCAGGAACTAAGGAAGGTCGTGAAAGAGTTAAACAGCCCCTCTCCGCAGGCAGAGGATCCTGGCCGGGCACTCGACCCCAGACTTAAAGAAGATCCGGATATATCCGTGGAGCTTGTCGACAGGACATTTTATCAGGCAAGCTGTGACGGCACCTTGGTGGCCATTATTGCCGATTATCTCGGACTGCTCCCTGCATCACGTGTAAGCAAAGCTGAAGTCCTAACCTCCGAAGAGGATTTCTTTTTTATACCATACCTTATGCACATATATCGTATTTTTATAGAAGCGGCCATCGGGATGCGGCGCCAAGCCCCTAGGGACTCAACAGCAAAGGGCATCCGGGCCAGGCAGGCTCAAGAGGAAGGCGGTCAGGATTGAAACATTGTCGCAGAGGTATAACTTTTAAAATCTGCTCTGTGATTATCATCTTTGAAATGTAACAGCGTCCATCATGTCCTGACAGAAAGAGTAGTCACCGGACTGTATCCGAAGATCCTACTGGCCACGCCTCCACCAGCAGGATCCCGAACCGGCCTCACGAGAGGAGGCTAATGTGGGGATGACACCAAATTGTCCTCCGACAGAGGATGCGGATAGGCTCTCCGCCACAAATTCCGAAGTAGAGAGCGCCATGAACCACCGGCACCGATGGGTCGTACTCTGCGATGGTATCTTTTCCGAAGAGGCATTTAATGCCTTCAATTCAGGAGATGCATACATCCGAGCTGCTCAAGATGGACTCACCCGAGCGACGGACCAGTGTGCAAAGGATATACGGGTAAGACAATTTGATAAGTATGTATATCAGTAGCCCTTGAGACTTGAAACAGTTGGAACAACTGATTTAAGCATCATTGTATACAAAGGTTCTTGTAGATAAGAATACCTATTTCTCTCAAGAGCTAGAGGAATGCAAGACCCAGCTGAGGGCCACAGTTGCCAAACTAGAGGAATCCCAGAAGGCCTCATCTGTTAATACTTGTCTCAGTAGAGAAATTTTAAGGACATATACCAGTTAGTATTCGACATGCTTTTATAAGTCTAATAGAAGATTCTGCAGACAATCCCGAAGAGAATTCGGAGATCGTAAAAGATGGTGAGTCACATCTCCAAAGATAGCTAAAGGCTGGCGAGCGTGTGCTTACGCAAGTTAGGCAGGAGAAAAATGGTCTCCAAGACACCAATATCCGGCTGAGCGTCAAATTAGCAGATGTTTGAGCTCAGCTTGCGGACTCCATGAAGGAGAACAGGAGGCTTCATCGCGGCTTTTATGGTAAGTGCTTAAACCAACTGCAGTACAGTTCGCGAGGAAGCGTATTAATAGAGTTATGTTTGTAGGTATGCTGACGGGCCGTCCTGAAGAGGAGATGCCCGGGTCCGCAGGCGATTTGCTGCAAGATCTCCCACAACTGCACGAACGAGCTCGACAAGTGATGTAGGGTATTGCCCAGGCCTTGTGGCCATCTGCTTCCCTACCAGGAGGCATGGGGGAGCTTGTCGATATGCTCCAAGGAGCACGACAGCGCTTCCGGTTATGGAAATTATCAGTCTGCCAACAAGGTGCAAGGGAAGCCTGGGCCATGGTGAAGATGCGATACGCCAAGGCTGACCCGAACCATATGGCTGAAGTCGGACCGGTGGGGCCAGATGGGCAAGAGATTCCCGTAAGTCTGGTGTATGACCAAGTAGCGTTAGCCGCAAAGTATTCCCAACAGGATTGTAGGCTAGACAGCCTGTTGGATGGTATAGAGGAAGAATATAGCCAGTCCAAGTGACTATGTAATTCAATGGACATATGTAGTCCCTAGCCGGATTAAAAATCATTTGTCATGGCGGACCTTTTTGCTTCAGCCCCCGGACCCGACAGTCCGAAGTGTATCCGAATACCCGCTCAGTTATGTAAAACCGAGGTATGCATGGAAACCAGGCGTAGGGGTCATAAGTGCTTGAACAGACAAGTACCCAACTAGTTATGTTATATTACATGGATAGTAAGAAACATCTTCCAGAGAGAATAGTTCCGTTAGGGGTTCCTTTCCCTGGGTACGCATGCATCGATGTGCATGTCCGAACTACGAACAGAATTGCATGATACAAGACATCTCGGGATTCACGTTGTAATAAACAAAAAAACATATTTTTGTTCACCGAGCGAATATTCCCTTAAGAACGCTAGCTTTCGACTTCACCCAGTCTGAGGTACACATCCGGCTGAACCACCAGTAACAATCGCAGAGGTGCTCCCCTTATGCCCTAGACGAATTAACGAGAACATAGGGCATAAACACAAGAGCCAGGCAACCCAGCATGGCCAAAACTTAAGTCATATCGATGCATATAATGGTGAAGAAAAGGCACATATGGAAAGAAGACGAATATGTGGTGGGCAGGAAGCCAGAAAAGTAATTATATTTAGCTTCTGTATAGTAAGCCCCCAGGTATAGTGAGCACACATAGTGCGGCCGGAGAGATCCAAGCATCCATACAACATTTAAGGCTTTATGTGAAGAAGGTAAAGAGGGTGAGAAAGGAAGAAGGAGAACATAATTGAAAGAGCGGAGGTAAGGAGACGAACACTGAGTTCGGCACTAGGCGTAGAATCTCCGGAGTCTGGTCGCGTTCCATGGGTTCGGCTCGAGTCTGTTATCAGATGTATTGCACAGACGGTACGCTCCTCCAGTGAGAACTTTATCAATGATGAAGGGACCCTCCCACTTGGGTTTGAGCTTGTCCTTCTTCTTCTCCGGTAGGGGTAGAACGAGTTCGCCAATGTTATAAGTTTTGGCCCGCACTTCTCTGCTTTGATACCTCCGAACCTGCTGCTGATAGAATGCGGAACGGGCTTTTGCGACGTCACACTCCTCCTCTAGGGCGTCTAAGTTGTCCTGCCGATCTAGCTCGGCTTCCTTCTCTTCGTACATGCGCACGCGAGGTGAGTCATGGATTATGTCGCAGGGTAGTACTGCTTCTGCGCCGTACACCATAAAAAATGGTGTGTATCAGGTGATACGATTCGGCGTGGTCCGCAGCCCCCAGAGTACGGAGTCGAGCTCCTCGACCCAGTGTGTGTCCGATTCCTTCAAGGATCGCACTAGTCTGGGTTTGATGCCGCTCATGATGAGACCATTTGCCCGTTCGACTTGACCGTTTGTTCGGGGATGATAGATGGAGGCGTAATCGAGCTTAATGCCCATGTTGTCGCACCAAGTTTTCACCTCATCGACTGTGAAGTTTGAGCCATTGTCAGTGATGATGCTGTGGGGGATGCCGTAACGGTGTACAACCCCTGATATGAAGTCTATCACTGGTCCGGATTCAGCTGTTTTAACTGGTTTGGCTTCTATCCATTTGGTGAACTTGTCCACCATGACCAGTAAGTATTTTTTCTTATGGCTTCCCCCTTTCAGAGGTCCGACCACATCCAGCCCCCAGACCACGAAGGGCCAAGTTATGGGGATTGTTTGGAGAGCGGTAGGGGGCATATGGCTCTGATTGGCGAAGAGTTGGCAACCGACACAATGTTGGACAAGATCCTGTGCATCTGCCCGGGCTGTCGGCCAGTAAAAACCTATACGGAAGGCCTTGCTTACAAGTGCCCGAGCTACAGCGTGGTGCCCGCCGAGTCCGGCATGGATTTCGGCCAAGAGCTGCCGCCCTTCCTCTTCGGAGATGCATCTTTGGAGCACTCCGGTGGCACTTTTCTTATAGAGCTCTCCCTCATGGACTTTGTAGGCCTTGGAACGCCGCACAATACAACATGCCTCATTTTGGTCTTCGGGGAGCTCTTGCCTATTTAGGTAGGCCAAGAAGGGCTCGGTCCACGGGGCGACAGCCATGATTTTGTGGGCCGAAGGTGTTATTTCGGTGGCAGAGCCTCCGATTACGTCAGATGGTTCGGAATCTGGGGTTGTGTTTGGAGCCGGACTTGTATTGCCAGTCTCCCCTTCCCATGCCATGGATGGCTTGAACAGCCTTTCCAAGAAAATATTAGGTGGGACGGGGTCGCGTTTAGCGCCGATGCGGTCGAGGATATCCGTTGCTTGAATATTTTCTTGGATCACATGGTGGAATTCAAGCCCCTCGAACCGAGCTGACATTTTGAGGACGACATTATGGTATGTCGTCATTTTCGGATCCTTGGCATCGAAGTCTCCATTTATTTGTGATATTGCGAGGTTCGAGTCCCGGCGCACTTCTAGGCGTTGAATGCCCATTGAGACTGCCATTCGAAGACCATGCAACAGAGCCTCATATTCGGCTACATTGTTGGAGTCTGTGTATAATATTTGGAGTACGTATTGGACCGTGTCTTTGGTGGGGGATGTCAGGACAACACCCGCTCCCAGTCCGGCCAGCATTTTAGAGCCATCGAAGTGCATGATCCAATTGGAGTAGGCGCCATACTCTTTAGGGAGTTCGGCCTCTGTCCATTCGGTGACAAAGTCAGCTAGTACTTGCAATTTAATGGCTCGCCGTGGTTTGTATGTTATGTTGAACGGGAGGAGCTCGATAGCCCATTTGGCAATCCGGCTCGTGGCGTCGCGGTTATTTATTATGTCATTGAGTGGTACTTCAGAGGCCACCATAATCGAACACTCTTGAAAGTAGTGTCGTAGCTTCCGGGATGCCATGAAGACTGCGTATGCTATCTTTTGATAGTGTGGGTATCGGGATTTGCATGGACTGAGGACAGTGGACACGTAATATACCGGCTTTTGGAGCGGGAACTTGTGTCCATCTGCTTCTCGTTCGACGACGAGCACTGCGCTTACAACCTGGTGTGTTGCAGCTATGTATAATAGCATAGGTTCGCCAGTATTTGGCGCAGTCAGGACTGGATTGCTAGCCAATAGGGCCTTTATTTCTTCTTGTCCGGCCGTGGCCGCATCCGTCCACTCGAAGTGTTGGGTGCACCGAAGAAGGCGATAAAGAGGTAGTGCCTTTTCTCCTAATCGAGAGATAAAGCGGCTTAAGGCAGCCACACATCCAGTTAGTTTCTGGATCTACTTGAGGTCTGTTGGGATAGCCAACTGCGACAGAGCTTGGATTTTGCCGGATTTGCTTCGATTCCTCTGTTGGAAACGATGAAGCTGAGCAACTTCCCGGAGGGTACGCCGAAGACACATTTTTCCGGGTTGAGCATGATGTCGTATGTTTGGAGGTTGTCGAACGTGAGTCTCAAGTCATCTATTGATGTTTCGACGTGTCTTGTTTTGATGACCACGTGGTCCACATATGCCTCCACTGTTTTGCCGGCTTCTCCAGGCATGTCTGAATCATGCGTTGATAGGTTGCGCCGGCGTTTTTGAGCCCGAAAGGCATAGTATTGAAACAGAAGGGGCCGTATGGCGTTATGAAGGCCGTTGCGGCTTGGTTGGATTCCGCCATCTTTATCTGATGGTATTCGGAGTATGCTCGAGGAAACATAGTGAGTCGTGGCCTGCGGTGGCGTCAATGATTTGGTCAATGCGAGGGAGGGGGAAGGGATCCTTAGGGCAAGCCTTATTGAGGTCTTTGAAATCGACACATAAGCGCCAGGATTTGTCCTTCTTTGGTACCATTACCAGGTTTGCTCGCCAATCCGGATGTTTTATATCTCTTATGAATCCGGCCTCGAGTAGCTTGGCTAGCTCCTCTCCCATGGCTTGCCGCTTAGGCTTTGAGAAGCGCCTAAGATTCTGCTTGACTGGCTTGTATCCTTTCAGTATATTGAGGCTGTGTTTGGCCAGCCTGCGTGGGATGCCTGGCATGTCTGAAGGATGCTAGGCAAAAATGTCCCAATTCTCACGTAGGAAGTCTCGCAGTGCAGCGTCCATTCTGAGCTTCAACTGTGTCCCAATGGAAGTTGTCTTTGTGGGGTCCGATGGGTGGACCTGGAATTTGACTATCTCGTCCACGGGCTTTAGGAGGTGGACTTGGGTCGCTTGTCGAGTATCACGTTGTCTTTGTCCACTGTGGCGTGCAGTGTTGTTAGTTCTTCGGCCGCGAGGGCTTCGGATAATGCCTCCAAGGCTAGTGCGGCAGTTTTATTTTCAGCACGGAGTGCGACATCCAGATCACTAGCTAGAGTGATGATTCCATTGGGTCCAATAATTTTGAGCTTCTTGTACCCGTAATGGGGTATAGCTTTAAAGGTCGTGAATGTGTCCCGCCCTAAGAGGGCGTGGTATCCGCTGCTGAACGGGGCCACTTGGAACGTGATTTCTTCGGACCTGTAATTCTCCGGCGTGCCGAATACCACATCCAGTGTGATTTTTCCTGCACACCGTGCCTCCCGACTGGGGATGATTCCCCTGAAGGTCGTGATGCTTTGCTCAATACGGCTTTTGTCAATTTCCATCTTGTTGAGGGTTTCCTCGTAGATGAGGTTTAATCCGCTTCCGCCATCCATGAGCACTTTAGTGAGCCGAAAGCCATCCACGATTGGGCTAAGGACCAAATCGGCTGGTGCCCGGACTGTTTGGAATTGAGGTTCGTCACTGGCATTGAAGGTTATAGCAGTGTCGCTCCACGGATTTATTTTTGGCATGTGGGAAACTTCAGCGAAACTGAGATGAGCTCGCTTGCGCCTATTATTTGAGGCAAAAGTCTCGAAGACTGTCAGTACCGCATTGTTGTCTTTGGCGGGATGTTGCTCTGCTTTATGGTTTACAAGGAGATCCTCGCCGCTCTTTGCTACCTGCCGGAGTATCCAACATGCTCTAAGGCTATGCGTTGGCATGGTATCCGGTGTGCTGTGAATTTTGCATGGCCCATTGAGCCATTCCTCCAATACGGTTCCCCGCCCTACAGCGGGCTTTGGCTTTTTCGGAATTGAATCGGATAACTTACGAGAGTTTACCCTTTTAGTTCGGACGAAGGGTTTAGTGAGAGACAGATTATCCCAGAAGTTTGTTTGGGTTTTCCACGCGCTTTCCATCACACAGTACTTCTGTACTATGGCCGTTAAGTCAGTGAGGCATACTATGTCACGGCGACTTATAGCGTTGAGGATCCCTTTGTTCGTGCAATTTTTGCAAAAAATGAGATTGTGTCTTCCTCGCGACAGTCCTTGACCTTGTTTATCACAAGGAGGAATCTGGCCCAGTAGTGATGTACTGTCTCTTGGGGCTCTTGTCTGATATGGGAAAGATTGCATAAGTCTGGCTGGGTGGGCGGATTTAAATCTGAATCCAGACCCAATCTGAGACCCATGGGCAGAGAAGCTTCCGAGCTTGGCGGCTCGGGCTCCGGGATGTTGCCCAATTTTTCCGGCCCGCCGCCCGATCCTAAGTTCGGGGTTTGGGTCATGTCCTCCCGCGGGCGGTTATCCAGCTTGGAGAGCTCGGGAATCCGGACATAGTTTGTCCTCGAGATAGAGGGAGAATTCGTAAGATGCTCTTCCACTACCGCTATCTCATGGGTGACCGGTGGAGAGTAAATCTCCCTTTGGTTGGGTTTAAGCCTGATCCGGTCATAGTCCGTAGTGACACCCAGAGCGGCGATGCGATCCAAGAGCTCGTTAAGGGAGGAGAGCTCCATTGGATTCATCTATTTGGCAAGTTCTGCATCAACGTGGTAGCTGTTTTTGATGACCTGCACTAGTAGAAAAAGGGCCTATTGTCCCGGTTGGTGAGGGCCTTTAGTCCCGGTTCATGAACCGGGACTAAAGGGTCGGTACTAAGGCCCTGACCCCTTTAGTCCCGGTTCAATCCAGAACCGGGACAGAAGGGCCTCCACGTGGCATGTCCCTTGAGCCAAGGTAGGAGGGCCTTTGGTCCCGGTTGGTGGCACCAACCGGGACCAATAGGCATCCACGCGTCAGCGTTTATGTGGCTGTGGTTTTTGTTTTTTTCGAAGGGGGGGTTTGGGGGGTTTTGGGGGGTTAATTTAGGTGTTTCATATATTGTGCTATAGCTAGCTAATTAATAGAGAGAAGTGTCCTCTCTTTTGTCCTTGCTTGGTCGATGCTACGTACCATACATACATACGTATAGAGAGGACTAGCTAGACACGCTAGCTAGCTAGTAACCAAACAGAAGATCGTCATGAACATATATGCATACATAGAGAAGTGATATCGACCACCTCTCCTTCTCTGAGAGATTGGTCGAACAAACAAGTTCTCGTATATCTATCAGACACTACCGGCTACATATATACAATAATTATCTTTTACAAATATATAATCTCCTAAAATACGGACGCGTGGTCCACATAGTATTCTCCGTCTTCAGCGATCACGTGGTCAAGAAAGAATGCCGCCAATTCCTCTTGAATTGCTCACATGCGATCTGGTGCTAGGAGTTCATCCCGCATCCGAAACATCTAATTTTAAGAAGGGGGTCAATACATACATATATATATATATATATGAATGAATGAAACTCAACACAAATGATGGTAATAAAATAAAATTGTGAATATTGTTATTTACGCACTTCATATTGTTTGTCGGAGTAGCCCCGCTCACAGGTCGTGTGGCGGATGGACTCGCAAATGTAGTATCCACAGAAATCATTCCCTTGTTCCTGCCACAACCACTTTACAAGAAATAGAGGTCAATCAAACTGATAATTAGCAAGCATGCTAAATGGTATTGATGAAACTAGCGCTTGAATCACTAGGAGATGCCTGGAATATGCTACTATATAGTACTTACTTTCGGGTGCCTAAATTGCAGCTTCTTCGGTAGTCCCGGAGCTTTTTTGGTGAATTTTCTCCAAGCCCTGCCATACAAAGAAAACAATTACTTGATATCAGAAATGAACAAAGTTGCTGATATGGTGGATAATGATCGATTTAACTTACTTCTCGAGCATTTCAGTCATGTCCGCATACTCCTTGGGATCTTTTCGCTTGGAGTCTAAGACAGTTACTACTCCCTTCTCAAGCTTAATCTCTAGGAGAATATAGTGGTAGCTGCGCACACATGCATAACTCATCAATATTACATTACTATAACCTGGACTAATAAGGAAACCGAATATGCCACAAGACAGTAACACTCACTTGAAGTTGTAAGGAAAGAGTATTATATCTTTGTGTTCATTTATTTCCAACGATCGTAGCAAGTTGGCCTCGGTTTCTTGGGCACGATATTGAACCTCAGTTGCATCTATGAGATACGTGTTAATGAACCCAATATCTCCCACTTGTCTTTTCTTCAATTCGGCGATCTTCAATCTGCATAATATAGTGAGGATAATTATAAATACATGCAAATGAAAGGGCTGAGTTATATAGAGAGACTTAATGACGGAAGTAGTACTACTTACAGATAGTAGGAGGTGACCGTTGCTTTATCGATGGCCAATTGATTGAAAAACTGATAGAACTCCTCAAATGGAATAGGCAACAGTTCAATTCCAAGGAGGTCATGCTCCTTTTTAACTCTCATATACAAAGTATTCCTCCCCTCAGACTCTTTGCAGGTTTTCATGTACCAATCATGCAATCTTCGCATCATCGTTGATAGAGAACTTTCATCTTTGACGAGAGGCTTCCCGTACTCGTATCTTTGTATCTGCACCTCCAAGATATCATAATGTACATCGTCGGGCAGGTAATTTGCAGGATTGCCATAACCGGGCACCATCCTCGGATCGACGATGTCGCTAGCAGGCACCTTGAGCGGGGGGCACGATTGCTTCGCTTGTTCGCCGAGCTGGGCAATTTGTTTCCCAGCTCGTCGTTCTTTCATCCTTTGATCACTTTTAGTACTTCCCGACCTCTCCGCTTCGGCAAATGCCTTTCCAATAATGCGCTCATAGTTGCCTTTCGGCGGAGACTTGGGTGGTTTTGTCAGGGCAGCCAGAGTGCGCTTCCCTTCACCGGATCTACCTTCTCCTCCGGAGGTGGATGTCTCTTTGCTTTCAACCCTTGAAACCAGTCATCCACTTTGGTCTGCGCGATCTTCGCGTTTTCCTCCTCGCTCCTCTCGTACGGTAACTTCTCTGGAGTCTTCAGAGAAGGACCGAATCTGTATCTCCTCCCGCCTTTGGCTGTACTGCTAGACGCCGGCAGAGTAGACGGAGCGGATGTCTTCTTTCCTTGCTTACGAGGTGGAGGAGAAGGACTGCGACGCGCCGTAGAAGCCGGAGCGGCGGCGGGTCTCTTCCGCCCTTGCTGACGAGGCGGAGAAGGAGGAGGCTGGCTGCTCGGGCGCGCCGGCGCAGGCGGAGAAGGAGGCGGAGTGCCGCCACGCGCCGGAGAAGGAGCGGGCCGAGTGCCCTGATCGTCACTCGCCGGTGGAGGAGGCGGAGTGCCCTGACTCGCCGGAGGAGGAGGAGGAGGCGGAGGCGTCCAGTTCGGAAGGTTGATGAGATCCTTCCGCCATAGGCATGGAGTCTTCAGAGCAGAACCCAGCCGATACTCCCCTTCACCGGTAGGGTGGTCAAGCCGGAGGTCCTCAAATCCCTCCGTTATTTCATCGACCATCACCTTAGCATATCCTTCTGGAATCGGCCGGCAGTGAAAAGTTGAGTCGGGTTTAGTAGGATAAACAGAGCCAACAGCCGCCTTGACCTTCAAATTGCTCCATTGCGCCATAAGGTGGCAATTTTCAGCATCCGTGATAGCATCCACGGGATAGCTGGCAGGAGCCGTCAAGGCATGCTCTGGCTGAAGCAGCTCGGTGGAAGCCACGCTGCTTTTCCGCTGAGATGGCGGGGTAGCTTCGGGGGAAGCTTCGGCAGGTCGTTTGCTGCGATCTGCTTCTCGTTCCTCTAGCCCCATTACCCTTTCGTGCAGCGACTGCAGTTGGCTCTGCTCCAGTTTCTTCCTCCTCTCGTGGGTTTTGTAACCCCCTGCGTCCGGAAATCCAGCCTTCCACGAAACGGAGCCTGGCGTGCCTCGTGTCCGTCCAGGGTGCTCAGGATTGCCGAGGGCCATTGTGAGCTCGTCCTTCTCCCTGTCTGGAACGAACGTCCCTTGCTGCGCTGCTTCGATATATTGCTGAAGCTTCTTGACTGGTATGTCCAATTGTTCCTCCGTCCAAATGCACTTCCCTGTTATAGGGTCCAAGGATCCGCCGGCCCCAAAGAACCAAGTCCGGCAACGTTCTGGCCAGTTCATTGTCTCTGGTTCGATCCCTTTATCAAGCAGATCATTCTCATCCTTGGCCCACTTAGGATGGGCTACGAGGTAGCCACCTGACCCCGTGCGATGGTGAAGCTTCTTCTTCTCAGCATTTCTCTTGTTTGTCGCCGACATTTTTTTACTCTTTTCCGATGTCTTGTGGGCCACAAATGCGGGCCAGTCATCTCTGATCTTCTCATATTTGCCAATGAATTCTGGTGTCTCATTTTTTTCGACATACCTATTGAGGTCTTTCTTCCAATTCCTGAATAGGTCTGCCATCTTCCTCAGAGCAAAAGACTTGATTAATGGCTCTATAACTGGCTTCTCCGGATCATCCTCCGGCGGTAGGGTGAAATTTGACTTCAGCTCAGTCCAAAGATTCTCTTTCTGCATCTCATTGACATAAGACACCTCAGGGTCTTCGTTCTTAGGCTTATACCATTGCTGGATGCTGATCGGGATCTTGTCCCTAACCAGAACCCCACACTGAGCAACAAATGCCTTCTTTGTCCGGTAGGGTTCAATCGGTTGGCCGTCGCGCGCGATTTGTATGATCTCAAACTTTTCATCCGAGCTCAACTTTTTCTTCGGGCCTCGTCTCTTTACCGAAGTTGTGCTCGATCCGGAGGGCTAGAAAAAAGAACAAAGACGAGAGTTAATTAATATGTGTACATACCAAAACAATGAATGCATCAATTAGCTAGTCAGCACAGGCTTAACTAATATATATACCTGGCCGGACTCGGTTTGGTGATCACCGGAGCCGTCCTCACGGTCTACTTCTTCACCCTCTCCTTCTTGCACCGGCATTGGGTCATCGGAGCCATGTAAATCAATGAGGAGAGGGCCAGCTGCTTCTTCACCCTCTCCTTCCAGACCATCGTTGTCGTTGAGAAACATCGAGGAGAGGGCATCACTTCCTTCTGCGATTATGTCCCTCAACAACGCTTCTTGTGCTTCGTCTCGGGGGGTGTCCATAGTTTCTACAAATATTTACAACATGGCAATTATTATTCAAACATGACAGATATGGATATATTAGTGGCAAACGTAGAACTAGCTAGCTAATCACAATAAGGAATCATATTAGTGGCCTCGACGCTGCTTCTCTAGGGTTTGGGGTGGCCTCGACAACGCTTCAAGGGTTAGGGGGTGGCCTCGAGAACGCTTCAAGCTAGGAGGGGGTAATATCGACCCCCCCCCACGTGTTGAAGCTATCGGGAGGGGGTCGGCGTTGAACAGTACATCTATGTCCCACAAGTGACGTGGGCATCGACGCCCACAAGCTATTGGATTTCTTCAATACTTTGACACTATAGGAACCCTCGACCCTGAAACCTTCGACCCTTGACCCCTTAACGACCCTCGACCCTCTACCCTAGTTCCCGACCCTCGACCCCTCGGCGATCCTCGACACCCTCGTTATATCGACAACGACGCAACATACATATACATGGGAAAATAATGTTATCGGGGAGGGGGTATCGGTACCCCCCCCCTCGTGTCAAAGTTTCTTCTTTCTCCTCTATTCCTTTCTTTCTTCTTCTCCTCTTCTTTTCTTCTTATCCCTCGAGAAAGGAAAATAAGGAAAAGGAAGAAAAGAGGAAGAAGGAAGAAGGAAGAAGAAGAAGAAAAAAAGAAGAAAAAAAAGAGGAGAAGAAGAAAAGAATAGAGGAGAAGAAGAAAAAATAGAAAAAAAATTCTATTTTTTCTTCTTCTCCTCTATTCTTTTCTTCTTCTCCTCTTCTTTTTCTTCTTTTTTCTTCTTCTTATTTATTTCTCCTCTTCTTCCTATCCCCTCTTCTTCTCCTTTCTTCCTCTTCTTTTTTCCTTTTTCCTCTCATTCTTTTTCTTCTTCTTGTATTGCTTGTTTTTTTAAATAATGTTCAAATAAAAATCTATGAACATAAAACATATATACACACAGAGAACATATATACATTTTTATAAAAATGCAAAAAACAAAAAAATTTAAAAAAAGACATATAAACAGATATACATACATACATTTTTCTTTCATATGAACATACATACATACATTTTCTTTGCATATGACCATACATACATTTTTCTTTGCATATGACCATTCATACATTTTCTTTGCATATGCTTTGCATATAAACATACATACATATGAACATACATACATACATATAAACATAACATACATACACAAAAAATTCTAAAAATCTGCCTAAAAAAATCTAAAAATCTGCCTAAAAAAATTATATGAAAAAAAGCATACATCATCCATCCATCCATATAATGAACATATACATCATCCATCCATCCATATAATCAACATATGCATATGAAAAAAAATTATATGAAGAGGATCGAGGGGACAGGGAGGAAAGGGGGTCGCCGGAGCCAGACCGAACGGGGAGGAGGGGCGGCGTCGAGGCAGGGGCGGCAGTGGGGGCGGGCGCCGGCGACGACGTCGACAATGGTGGGGGCGGGCCGGGGCGCAGGGGCGCGGCCGTGCGTGCTCGGGGACGGGGCAGGGGCACGGGGCGGCGGCCGGCGTGGGCTCGGGCGGGGGCAGGGGCACGGGGAGACGGGGATGGCGGCCGGCGGCGGCGACGGCGACGAGGAGCGCGCGAGCGATTTGGGCAGCCTGGCAGCGGGGGCAACTGGCTAGGGAGGCGAGGGAGATGTGAAATTTTCACAAGTCCTGGTTATATAGCAAGGGCATTAGTCCCGGTTCGTGGAACCAACCGGGACTAATGCCCCCCTTTAGTCCCGGTTGGTGCCACCAACCGGGACCAAAGGCCAATTTTCAGCAGCCCAAAGGGCGGGAAGCGGCGGCCTTTGGTCCCGGTTGGTGGCACCAACCGGGACTAAAGGGGGGCATTAGTCCCGGTTGGTGCCACCAACCGGGACCAAGTCCCCCTTTAGTCCCGGTTGGTGCCACCAACCGGGACCAAAGGCCTTGTGCTGCCCCCGCCAAATGTTTAGTCCCACCTCGCTAGTTGAGAGGGAGCCGCACCAGTTTATAAGGTGCGGTGCGGCTCCCCTCTCGAGCTCCTCTCTAAAGCAGGCTTTCGGGCCTAACTCTGCCATCTGTGCCTGTGGGCCTACTGGGCCTTCCACGGGCCTGAATCCTGGCCCATAGGGTTTCTAGTCGTATTCAGGCCGTGGGGGCCCAGTAGGTGGCATTTTTTTTGTTTTTTTGTTTTATTTGTTGCTTTATTTAGTTTATTTTGGTTTTGGTTTATTTTTCTTTTGGTCTTTTGCTTTATTTTTTAATTCTTTTTGCTTTTAGTTTTAGAAAAATTATAAACTTTCTGTTAGTGCCATTAGTTTTCAAATCTGAAAACTCTTTTTTTGTTTTCTTTGTTGCTTTATTTATTTTATTTTGTTTCTACTTACAACAAAATACTTATTGTTGCTATTTTTATTTTTTTCAGTTTTTTGTTCTGTTTTCTGCATTATTTAGTTTTTGTTGTTTTTTGCTTTATTTTTTAATTCTTTTTGCTTTTAGTTTTAGAAAAATTATAAACTTTCTGTTAGTGCCATTAGTTTTCAAATCTGAAAACTCTTTTTTTGTTTTCTTTGTTGCTTTATTTATTTTATTTTGTTTCTACTTACAACAAAATACTTATTGTTGCTATTTTTATTTTTTTTCAGTTTTTTGTTCTGTTTTCTGCATTATTTAGTTTTTGTTGTTTTTTGCTTTATTTTTTAATTCTTTTTGCTTTTAGTTTTAGAAAAATTATAAACTTTCTGTTAGTGCCATTAGTTTTCAAATCTGAAAACTCTTTTTTTGTTTCCTTTGTTGCTTTATTTATTTTATTTTGTTTCTACTTACAACAAAATACTTATTGTTGCTATTTTTATTTTTTTCAGTTTTTTGTTCTGTTTTCTGCATTATTTATTTTTTGTTGTTTTTTGCTTTATTTTTTAATTCTTTTTGCTTTTAGTTTTAGAAAAATTATAAACTTTCTGTTAGTGCCATTAGTTTTCAAATTTGGAAACTCTTTTTTTGTTTTCTTTGTTGCTTTATTTATAAACCGGTGTGAGCGCCCTTCGGTTGGCGAGGTTTTAAAATTCATAGTTTTCAAATGAACTCTGAAAAAGTTGGCATAGCATGTGCATGTACAAAACGGACAATGGTATCATACTCGTCTGTTACAAAGTTGGCATGTTATCATCATAATAGTTGCGGGAGAAAGTCTTCACTTTTTCTTCGCTTGTGTCGTTTGCTTATTGCGCCGTAACCATGGATAATCTTCATCGTTTATCAGGATGCTTGGGTCAGCCTTGACTTTGAAGGGGGGAATTTCATGAAACTTTTCATACTCTTCAGACATGTCTGTCTTGCCCTCCACTCCCAGGATGTCCCTTTTTCCTGAAAGAACTATGTGGCGCTTTGGCTCATTGTATGATGTATTCGCTTCCTTATCTTTTCTTTTCCTCGGTCTGGTAGACATGTCCTTCACATAGATAACCTGTGCCACATCATTGGCTAGGACGAACGGTTCGTCAGTGTACCCAAGATTTTTCAGATCCACTGTGGTCATTCCGTACTGTGGGTCTACCTGTACCCCGCCTCCTGACAGATTGACCCACTTGCACTTAAACAAAGGGACCTTAAAATCTACTCCGTAGTCAAGTTCCCATATGTCTGCTATGTAACCATAATATGTGTCATTTCCATTGTCGGTTGCTGCATCAAAGCGGACACCGCTGTTTTGGTTGGTGCTCTTTTCATCTTGGTCAATCGTGTAAAATGTATTCCCATTTATCTCGTATCCTTTCCAAATCATTACAGTCGAAGATGGTCCCCTGGACAACAAGTACAGCTCATCACAAACAGTGTTGTCACCTCTGAGACGTGTTTCCAACCAACTGCTGAAAGTCCTGATGTGTTCACATGTAATCCAGTCGTCGCACTGCTCCGGGTGTTTGGAGCGCAGACTGTTCTTGTGTTCATCGACATACGGGGTCACCAAGGTAGAGTTCTGTAGAACTGTGTAGTGTGCTTGAGACCAAGAATATCCGTCCCTGCATATTATTGAGTCCCTTCCAAGCGTGCCTTTTCCAGTCAGTCTCCCCTCATACCGCGATTTAGGGAGACCTATCTTCTTAAGGCCAGGAATGAAGTCAACACAAAACCCGATGACATCCTCTGTTTGATGGCCCATGGAGATGCTTCCTTCTGGCCTAGCGCGGTTACGAACATATTTCTTTAGGACTCCCATGAACCTCTCAAAGGGGTACATATTGTGTAGAAATACGGGCCCCAGAATGACAATCTCGTCGACTAGATGAACTAGGACGTGCGTCATGATATTGAAGAAGGATGGTGGGAACACCAGCTCGAAACTGACAAGACATTGCGCCACATCACTCCTTAGCGTTGGTACGATTTCTGGATCGATCACCTTCTGAGATATTGCATTGAGGAATGCACATAGCTTCACAATGGCTAGTCGGACGTTTTCCGGTAGAAGCCCCCTCAATGCAACCGGAAGCAGTTGCATCATAATCACGTGGCAGTCATGAGACTTTAGGTTCTGGAACTTTTTCTCTGGCATATTTATTATTCCCTTTATATTCGACGAGAAGCCAGTCGGGACCTTCATACTGAGCAGGCATTGAAAGAATATTTCTTTCTCTTCTTTCGTAAGAGCGTAGCTGGCAGGACCTTCATACTGCTTCGGAGGCATGCCCTCTTTTTCGTGCAAGCGTTGCAGGTCCTCTCGTGCCTCAGGTGTATCTTTTGTCTTCCCATACACGCCCAAGAAGCCTAGCAGGTTCACGCAAAGGTTCTTCGTCACGTGCATCACGTCGATCGAAGAGCGGACCTCTAGGTCTTTCCAGTAGGGTAGGTCCCAAAATATAGATTTCTTCTTCCACATGGGTGCGTGATTCTCAGCGTCATTCGGAACAGCTAGTCCGCCGGGACCCTTTCCAAAGATTACGTGTAAATCATTGACCATAGCAAGTACGTGATCACCGGTACGCATGGCGGGCTTCTTCCGGTGATCTGCCTCGCCTTTGAAATGCTTGCCTTTCTTTCGACATTGATGGTTGGTCGGAAGAAATCGACGATGGCCCAGGTACACATTCTTCCTGCAGCTTGCCAGGTATATACTATCGGTGTCAAGTAAACAGTGCGTGCATGCGTGGTATCCCTTGTTTGTCTGTCCTGAAAGGTTACTGAGAGCGGGCCAATCGTTGATGGTCACGAACAGCAACGCCTTTAGGTTAAATTCCTCCTGTTTGTGCTCATCCCACGTACGTACACCGTTTCCATTCCACAGCTGTAAAAGTTCTTCAACTAATGGCCTTAGGTACACATCAATGTCGTTGCCGGGTTGCTTAGGGCCTTGGATGAGAACTGGCATCATAATGAACTTCCGCTTCATGCACATCCAAGGAGGAAGGTTATACATACATAGAGTCACGGGCCAGGTGCTGTGATTGCTGCTCTGCTCCCCGAAAGGATTAATGCCATCCGCGCTTAAAGCAAACCATACGTTCCTTGGGTCCTTTGCAAACTCATCCCAGTACTTTCTCTCAATTTTCTCCACTGCGACCCGTCAGCGGGTGCTCTCAACTTCCCGTCTTTCTTACGGTCCTCACTGTGCCATCGCATCAACTTGGCATGCTCTCCGTTTCTGAACAGACGTTTCAACCGTGGTATTATAGGAGCATACCACATCACCTTCGCAGGAACCCTCTTCCTGGGAGGCTCGCCGTCAACATCACCAGGGTCATCTCGTCTGATCTTATACCGCAATGCACCGCATACCGGGCATGCGTTCAGATCCTTGTAGGCACCGCGGTAGAGGATGCAGTCATTAGGGCATGCATGTATCTTCTCAACCTCCAATCCTAGAGGGCATACGACCTTCTTTGCTGCGTATGTACTGTCGGGCAATTCGTTATCCTTTGGAAGCTTCTTCTTCATTATTTTTAGTAGCTTCTCAAATCCTTTATCAGGCACAGCATTCTCTGCCTTCCACTGCAGCAATTCGAGTACGGTACCGAGCTTTGTGTTGCCATCTTCGCAATTGGGGTACAACCCCTTTTTGTGATCCTCTAACATGCGATCGAACTTCAGCTTCTCCTTTTGACTTTCGCATTGTGTCCTTGCATCGACAATGACCCGGCGGAGATCATCATCATCGGGCACATCGTCTGGTTCCTCTTGATCTTCAGCAGCTTCGCCCGTTGCAGCACCATCGTGCACATCGTCTGGTGCATCTTGATGTTCAGTAGCATCACCGTATTCAGGGGGCACATAGTTGTCATCGTACTCTTCTTCCTCGCCGTCTTCCATCATAACCCCTATTTCTCCGTGCCTCGTCCAAACATTATAGTGTGGCATGAAACCCTTGTAAAGCAGGTGGGTGTGAAGGATTTTCCGGTCAGAGTAAGACTTCGTATTCCCACATATAGGGCATGGACAACACATAAAACCATTCTGCTTGTTTGCCTCAGCCACTTCGAGAAAATCATGCACGCCCTTAATGTACTCGGAGGTGTGTCTGTCACCGTACATCCATTGCCGGTTCATCTGCGTGCATTATATATAATTAAGTGTGTCAAAAATCATTACAGAACATCATGAATAGATAATTAAGTGACCAAATTAATAGAAGTTCATCATCACATAAAAACCAAAGTAGATACATAGTTCTCATCTAACAACATAAAGCTCTGCAGAGCATCTAAATTAATTAAACCATACATTGAAACTATGTAAAACATTTCAATGCGAAAACAAATGCGATCATAATCGCAACCAAGGTAACAACTGATCCAACGGCATAATGATACCAAGCCTCGGTATGAATGGCATATTTTCTAATCTTTCTCATCTTCAAGCGCATTGCATCCATCTTGATCTTGTGATCATCGACGACATCCGCAACATGCAACTCCAATATCATCTTCTCCTCCTTAAGTTTTTTTATTTTTTCCTTCAAGAAATTGTTTTCTTCTTCAACTAAATTTAACCTCTCGACAATAGGGTCGGTTGGAATTTCCGGTTCAACAACCTCCTAGATAAATAAAATCTATGTCACGTTGGTCGGCATAATTTTCATAAACAATAAATGAACCAATAGTTATGAAAAGATAATATATACCGCATCCGAATCATAGACAGGACGAGGGCCGACGGGGGCGGATATCAAAACCATCGGCGCACTATATAAGATGCAATAATAAAAGTAAGAAAATAATACAAGTATCTATCTAAACAAACAAGTAATAATATTTTTCCTTTCAGAAAGAAGATAAGAACAAGAGGCTCACCACGGTGGTGCCGGCGATGAGATCGGCGCGGGTGATCGACGGCGGTGAAGACGGGGACGGGGCGTGACGGACCGCTAAACCTAGATAAATATTAAGGAAAATGGAGCTTGGCGGTCGAGCTTGGAGAGGAGAAACCTTAAGTACTGTGGCTCGGGCATTCCATCGAACACCTTGTGTGCATAGGAGGTGAGCTAGAGAACCACCAAGCCCTCTCCCCCTCGGCCAGAAAAAACAGAGCAGTGTGCTCTGCTCTTGCGCGAGGGGCTATATATAGGCACCACTATTGGTCCCGGTTGGTGGCATGAACCGGGACTAAAGGTAACCCTTTTGGTCCCGGTTCATGCCACCAACCGGGACCAATAGTGGTGGGCCAGGAGCCAGGACCATTGGTCCCGGTTCGTCCCACCAACCGGGACCAAAAGGTCCGGACGAACCGGGACCAATGGCCCACGTGGCCCGGCCGGCCCCCTGGGCTCACGAACCGGGGCAAATAGCTCCATTGGTCCCGGTTCTGGATTGAACCGGGACTAATGGGCTAAACTGGCCTGGACGAAAGCCTTGTTTTCTACTAGTGCTGAGAGGTCATCGTCAGCGTGGCCACCGATCAGGCGGTCATGATGAAGCTGCCTAGCCGGAGAGTCTGGCCTAGAGCCAGGGCTCCCATAGAGGTGATGTTGTCCTTGACAATGAGACGAGCCATCAAACCTTATCGCGACGGAATAGTGGAACTCTCAATGAAAGAACCAATGTCGGTGTCAAAACTGGCGGATCTCGGGTAGGGGGTCCCGAACTGTGCGTCTAAGGCTAATGGTAACAGGAGGCAGGGGACACGATGTTTTACCTAGGTTTGGGCCCTCTCGATGGAGGTAATACCCTACTTCCTCCTTGATTGATCTTGATGATATGAGTATTACAAGAGTTGATCTACCACGAGATCATAGAGGCTAAACCCTAGGATCTAGCCTATGATTATGATTGTTCTCGTCCTACGGACTAAACCCTCCGGTTTATATAGACACCGGAGGAGGCTAGGGTTACACATAGTCGGTTATAGAGAAGGAGATCTAACATCCGAATCACCAAGCTTGCCTTCCACGCAGAGGAGAGTCCCATCCGGACACGGGACGAAGTCTTCAATCTTGTATCTTCATAGTCCAACAGTCCGGCCAAAGTATATAGTCCAGTTGTGCGGATACCCCCTAATCTAGGACTCCCTCACCTGCCCAACAAAACGGCCAACCCACACGGTGGCTCACAACTGGTAGTGTACTGCGAGCCATCCTCCACCTCCCAGACGCACACACCCACACACACACCATGAATCCACTGGAACTATGATGCATGTTAAATTATCCCGCGGTGAACATATGTTACCAAAGGAAGGACGTTTTAATTTCGAAAAAAACACATATCATTAAGATGTTTTAGTACATTGATTGATTTTTTACGGGTATAATGTGAAAAAAATAAAATTTGAGCTACATGCACACATGACGGTGTACCTAAATGGATTGCAAAAACACATGTGTCTCATTGGGTGCATGTTTACTCCTCGTGCAAGAAATTCAAACACTGAGAATCTTGGTTTTTAAATTCTAGTACATCCAAAACTTATTTGAAGTTCATGAAACTTACCATGTTGTCATATGGACACCAATACAAAGTGGCATTGTACTTTTTTTGTCAAATTTGAGACTAGTTTTGATGTAATCTTTATCTAATTACAAATGGGAGAGTATTAATAATTGGGAACCAATATCCAAACGGGTTATTTATTCGAACCGTGAGTGCTACACCGACAATGGATACGTGCCATGCTTCGATTAAACAATAAAGCGACAGCATTAATGATGTCTACTACACAACCTTCTTCTTGTAGACGTTGTTGGGCCTGCAAGTGCACAGGTTTGTAGGACAGTAGCAAATTTCCCTCAAGTGGATGACCTAAGATTTATCAATCCATAGGAGGCGTAGGATGAAGATGGTCTCTCTCAAACAACCCTGCAACCAAATAACAAAGAGTCTCTTGTGTCCCCAACACACCCAATACAATGGTAAATTGTATAGGTGCACTAGTTCATCGAAGACATGGTGATACAAGTGCAATATGGATAGTAGATGAAGGTATTTGTAATCTGAAATTATAAAAACAGCAAGGTAACTAATGGCAAAAGTGAGCGTAAACGGTATAGCAATGGTAGTAAACAAGGCATAGGGTTCATACTTTCACTAGTGCAAGTTCTCTCAACAATAATAACATAGATAGATCATATAACAATCCCTCAACATGCAACAAAGAGTCACTCTAAAGACACTAATAGCGGAGAATAAACGAAGAGATTATGGTAGGGTATGAAACCACCTCAAAGTTATTCTTTCGGATCAATCTATTCAAGAGTTCGTACTAGAATAACACCTTAAGACACAAATCAACCAAAACCCTAATGTCACCTAGATACTCCATTGTCACCTCAAGTATCCGTGGGCATGATTACACGATATGCATCACACAATCTCAGATTCATCAATTCAACCAACACAAAGTACTTCAAAGAGTGCCCCAAAGTTTCTACCAGAGAGTCAAGACAAGAACGTGTGCCAATCCCTATGCATAGGTTCATGGGCGGAACCCGCAAGTTGGTCACCAAAACAAACATCAAGTGGCACATGATATCCCATTGTCACCACAGATAAGCACGGCAAGACATACATCAAGTATTCTCAAATCATTAAAAGACTCAATCCGATAAGATAACTTCAAAGGGAAAACTCAGTTCATCACAAGAGAGTAGAGGGGGAGAAATATCATAAGATCCAACTATAATAGCAAATCTCGGGATACATCAAGATCGTGCCATAGAGGGAACACGAGAGAGAACTTGAGAGAGAGAGAGATCAAACACATAGCTACTGGTACATACCCTCAGCCTCGAGGGTGAACTACTCCCTCCTCGTCATGTATAGCTCCAGGATGATGAAGATGGCCACCGGTGATGGATCCCCCCTCCGGCAGGGTGCCGGGAAGGGCTCCCGAGAGGTTTCTGGTGGCTACAGAGGCTTGCAGCGGCGGAACTCCTGATCTATCTTCGTTGTTGATGTTTTTAGGGTACGTGGGACTATATAGGCGAAAGAAGTTGGTCGGGAGGTGCTCGAGGGGCCCACGAGACAGGGGGCGCGCCTAGGAGGGGTGGGCGCGCCCTCCTATCTCCTGGCCTCCTCGAGGATCTTCTGACGTGAACTCCAAGTCTCCCGGATCATATTCTTCCCAAAAATCACGCTCCCGAAGGTTTCATTCCGTTTGGACTCCGTTTGATATTCCTTTTCTTCGAAATACTGGAACAGGCAATAAAACAGCAATATGGGCTGGGCCTCCGGTTAATAGGTTAGTCCCAAAAGTAATATAAAAGTGTATAATAAAGCCCGTAATCATTCAAAACAAATAATAAAATAGCATGAATGCTTCATAAATTATCGATACGTTGGAGACGTATCAGCATCCCCAAGCTTAATTCCTACTCGTCCTCGAGTAGGTAAATGATAAAAGAAAGAATTTATGAAGTGTGAATGCTAGAGGGTGCACAAGTTTGATCAATGATAATTTCAATCGCCTTTACTAGCATCATTATATGTCATAACAGTAGTTCATCTCATAAAACTTTTCATAATCAAGTAACAAGCAATTCACATGTTAAAGCATAGACTATAAACTTTCTTGAAAACTAGCGAACTTCATTCTTAGTCATCAAACAATTGCAATTCATCTTATTTTCAGGAAGGGTCTATGTCAGAGCTTCGATTTAGCAAACTTCACATACTCAACTATCATATAGTCTTCTACAATTGCTAACACTCATGCAATATTTGTGGTTATGGAGTTTTAATCAGACACAGAGAAAGATATGGGCTTAAAATGTTGCCTACAAATGTATTCACCTTTGGGTGATGTCAACAATAATAGTTCATGCTAATGTACATCCAGTTGGATATATATATCAGGATCACCCCAACACAAAGCGCCTGCCAAAGGATAAAATGAAAAAGGGAAAGGTGAAGATCACCTTGACTCTTGCATAAAGTAAAAGGCATAAAGTAAAAGATAGGCCCTTCGTAGAGGGAAGCAGAGGTTTTCATGCACTTTTAGGGTTGGATACACAAAATCTTAATGCGAAAGAACGTCACTTTATATTGCCCCTTGTATATGGACCTTTATTATGCAGTCCGTCGCTTTTATTGCTTCCATAACAAGGTCGACAAAGCTTATTTTCTCCGCACTAATAAGTCATGCATATTTAGAGGGCATTTTTTATTGCTTGCACCGATGACAACTTACTTGAAGGATCTTACTGAATCCATAGGTAGATATGGTGGACTCTCATGGCAAAACTGGGTTTAAGGATATTTGGAAGCACAAGTAGTATCTCTACTTGGTGCTAGTAATTTTGGCTAGCATGAGGGGGAAAGGCAAGCTCAACATGTTTGAATGATCCATGACAATATACATTAACTGAGATGCGAGAAAACATAACCCATTATGTTGTCTTCCTTGTCCAACATCAACTCTTTAGCATGTCATACTTAATGAGTGCTCACAATTATAAAATATGTCTATGATAGTATATTTATATGTGAAATCTCTCTTCCTTCAATATTCTTTTATGAATTGTCCAAATGACCAATACAATGCTTGCTAACCTTCGATAAATTTACTACCTCTACTTCTTAGATGTGAAGTCATTACTCCCCATGGGATAAGTAAATGAAACATATATAATTTCAGATTTATGACATTCAACTCATTTAACCATTTACTCATAGGATATAAGTGAAGCACAAGAGTAAATGAAAAACTACTCCAAAAAGATATAAGTGAAGACCAATGAGTAGCTAAATAATTATGCAACTATGTGAAGACTCTCTCCCATTTAAGAATTTCAGATCTTGGTATTGTATTCAAGCAGCAAGCAAAGCAAAACAAAATGGCATTGCAAGGATAGCACGACTCATGTGAAGAAGCAAAAACTTAGGTTCAACCGATGCTAACCGATAGTTGTTGAAGAAGAAAGGTGGGATGCCTAACGGGGCATCCCAAAGCTTAGATGCTTGAGACTTCTTGAAATATTATCTTGGGGTGCCTTGGGAATCCCCAAGCTTGAGCTTTTGTGTCTCCTTAATTCCTTTTATATGTTTGTTTCCTAAATCTCGTAAGCTTCATCCACACCAAACTCAACAAGAACTCGTGAGATAAGTTAGTATAAAATAATGCAAAAACCTTATCATTTTCTACTGTAAAAAATCACTAAGATTATTATTCAACATTGAATACTAAATGTCTCTGCATATTTAATACTCCTATCCTAAAATAGAATCATTAAACAAGCAAACATATGCAAACATAACAGCAATTTGCCAAAACAGTATAGTCTGTAAAGAATGCAAGATTCATCACAAGTCCAAAAATATACGAAAAATACTACGCTGTAATAGATTTATCAGATCTCATTATGCAAAAAGATTCAACATTATATCACTCTCTGAATTATCTAGGGAATTTTTGCAACTGCGGTAAACTTTCTGTTTTCAAACAACAACATGTAAACTAGCAAAATAAGCATGGTAAAGGCTATCCTCGACATTTTTATTGAAAATATAGATGCAAAACATTATTCTAAATAACAGCAAGAAAATACTAACAAAATAAAATGATTCTACAAGCAAAACACATAACATGTGGCAAATAGAAATATAGCTCCAAGTAAAGTTACCGATGAACAAAGACGAAAGAGAGGATGCCTTCCGGGGCATCCCCAAGCTTAGGCTCTTGATTGTCCTTGAATATTACCTTGGGGTGCCTTGGGCATCCACAAGCTTAGGCTCTTGCCACTCCTTATTCCATAGTCCATCGAATCCTTACCCAAAACTTGAAAACTTCACAACACGAAACTCAAAACAAAACTCGTAAGCTCTGTTAGTATATGAATATAAATCACCACTTAGGTACTGTAATGAACTCATTCTAAATTCATATTTGTGTAATATCTACTGTATTCTAACTTCTCTATGGTTCATACCCTTACATACTAGTCATAGATTCATCAAAATAAGCAAACAACACAATGAAAGCAGAATCTTTCAAAACCAGAACAGTCTGTAGTAATCTGTATCAAACGTATACTTCTGGAACTCAAAAAATTCTGAAATAAATTGGTGGACCTGAGGAATTTGTCTATTAATCATCTGCATAAAGAATCAACCTAAAATCACTCTCCGGTAAAAAAAGGCAGCTAATCTCGTGAGCACTAAAGTTTCTGTTTCTTACAGTAAGATCACATAGACTTCACCCAAGTCTTCCCAAAGGCTCTACTTGGCACTTTATTGAGAAAAAAACTATAAAACATGATTAATACATTAGCATAATCATGTGTACACACGAAAATAGTAAGGTTAAATATTGGGTTGTCTCCCAACAAGCGCTTTTTCTTTAATGTCTTTTTAGCTAGGCATGATGATGGCAATGATGCTCACATAAAAGATAAGAATTGAAACATAACGGGAGCATCATGAAGCATATGACTAGCAAATTTAAGTCCAACCCACTTACTATGCATAGGGATTTTGTGATCAAACAACTTATGGGAACAATAATCAACTAGCATAGGAAGATAAAACAAGCATAGATTCAAGAATTTCAACACATAGAGAGGAAACTTGATATTATTGCAATTCCTACAAGCATATGTTCCTCTCTCATAATAATTTTCAGTAGCATCATGAATGAATTCAACAATATAACCAGCACCTAAAGCATTATTTTCATGATTTACAAGCATGGAAAATTTACTACTCTCCACATAAGAAAAATTCTTCTCATTCGGAATGGTGGGAGTATCATAAGAGAGTCGAATACTATAAATTGTTTCCACATTAAAAGAGTAATATTCAGAAAAAGGGTAACCATAATCATGACAAGTTTTATAAATATAATCATCACTACTTTTTATAGCATAAGTTTCATCACAATAATCATCATAAGTAGCAACTTCGTTCTCATCATAATCCATTGAAACCTCTCCCAAGATAGTGGAATCACTAAATAAAGTTGACACTCTTCCAAATCCACTTTCATATTCAACACAATAAAATTCAACATCCTCCAAAATAGTGGGATCACTACTTCCTAAAGTTGACACTCTTCCAAACCCACTTTCATCAATATAATCATCATAAAGAGGCATGATATCATCATAACAACTTTGCATATCAAAACTTGGGAGGCTAAAAATATCATCTTCATTAAACATAGCTTCCCCAAGCTTGGGACAAACATTAATTTCAGCAAATATATTCTCAAATATGTCATCCTCATCAAACATAGCATCTCCAATCTTGGGTCTTTTCATATCATAAGCATAATCATTCTCATCATTAATAGTATGGATAGCACCAATAGTATAGCAATTATCATCGTCACAATGAGTAGTAGGAGCAATATCATTTGGGAGGGATACCTTTTTACCTTTGCTGCCCTTTCTCTTCCTTTTCTTCTTCACATTATGTGTGGGTTAAACCTTCTTTATTAATGGGATTGGTTGAATAAAAAGCTCCTCCTCGTTACCTGAATCATCATAAGAAATAAAAGGAGGAGATTGGGAAGTCTCTTGCCTTTGATTAGTATTATCATCATCTTCTATTTGCTTTCTTTTCTTTAGGTAATTGGCAGTATAAGGATTTTCAATGCAATTCACCGTACAATACATATAAATCTTCTCTAGATCAATATCAAGGAGATGCCCAAGATTAAATTTTGGAATAAGCTTAGTTGCATGTTTCAATTCTTCATAACCCAAAAGCAAACTAAGTTCATCGTAATGAGCAAGGGAGATCAAATCATCACAATTTTTGGACACGATTCGATCATGAAACAATTTGCATTGGAGATGTAAATGATCACGTGCATTGTAAAGTTCACAACAGTAAAGATATCTTAAATTTTCAGCGCTAACATTAAGCCTTTATTGAAACCATTTAGTTTCTAAATGCTTATGCATCTTGCAATATATATCTTATCTATTCGGTGTGTTCATGCAAACATGCACTCCACAAAAGTTGACATGCTAATAAGAGATATTTTCATCATGACTAGTGCAATCATCATTAGTACTATGGATATTCAAAGAGTCATAATAACAAAATTGCAATCATGCTCATCATGCACTTGAGCACAATTTTCCTTACCATCATACTCACGAAAGATATTAAAAAGACGAAGCGTATGCGACAAACTAAATTCCATTTTTTTGTAGTTTTCTTTTATAGACTAAACTAGTGATAAAACAAGAAACTAAAAGATTCGATTGCAAGATCTAAAGATATACCTTCAAGCACTCACCTCCTCGGCAACGGCGCCAGAAAAGAGCTTGATGTCTACTACAAAACCTTCTTCTTGTAGGCGTTGTTGGGCCTGCAAGTGCACAGGTTTGTAGGACAGTAGCAAATTTCCATCAAGTGGATGACCTAAGGTTTGTCAATCCGTAGGAGGCATAGGATGAAGATGGTCTCTCTCAAACAACCCTGCAACCAAATAACAAAGAGTCTCTTGTGTCCCCAACACACCCAATACAATGGTGAATTGTATAGGTGCACTAGTTCAGCGAAGAGATGGTGATACAAGTGCAATATGGATAGTAGATAAAGGTATTTGTAATCTGAAATTATAAAAACAGCAAGGTAGATAATGGCAAAAGTGAGTGTAAACGATATTGCAATGGTAGGAAACAAGGCATAGGGTTCATACTTTCACTAGTGCAAGTTCTCTCAACAATAATAACATAGATAGATCATATAACAATCCCTCAACATGCAACAAAGAGTCACTCCAAAGCCACTAATAGCGGAGAACAAATGAAGAGATTATGGTAGGGTACGAAACCACCTCAAAGTTATTCTTTCGGATCAATCTATTCAAGAGTTCGTACTAGAATAACACCTTAAGACACAAATCAACCAAAACCCTAATGTCACCTAGATACTCCATTGTCACCTCAAGTATCTGTGGGCATGATTATACGATATGCATCACACAATCTCAGATTCATCTATTCAACCAACACAAAGTACTACAAAGAGTGCCCCAAAGTTTCTACTGGAGAGTCAAGACAAGAACGTGTGCCAATCCCTATGCATAGGTTCCTGGGCGGAACCCGCAAGTTGGTAACCAAAACATACATCAAGTGGCACATGATATCCCATTGTCACCACAGATAAGCACGGAAAGACATACATCAAGTGTTCTCAAATCATTAAAAGACTCAATCCAATAAGATAACTTCAAAGGGAAAACTCAATTCATCACCAGAGAGTAGAGGGGGAGAAACATCATAAGATCCAACTTTAATAGCAAAGCTCGGGATACATCAAGATCGTGCCATAGAGGGAAAACGAGAGAGAACTCAAGAGAGAGAGAGAGATCAAACACATAGCTACTGGTACATACCCTCAGCCTAGAGGGTGAACTACTCCCTCCTCATCATGGATAGCGCCGAGATGATGAAGATGGCCACCGGTGAAGGATCCACCCTTCGGCAGGGTGCCGGGAACGGCTCCCGAGAGGTTTCTGGTGGCTACAGAGGCTTGCGGCGGTGGAACTCCCGGTCTATCTTCATTGTTGATGTTTTTAGGGTACGTGGGACTATATAGGCGAAAGAAGTCGGTTGGGAGGTGCACAAGGGGCCCACGAGACAGGGGGCGCGCCTAGGAGGGGTGGGCGCGCCCTCCTATCTCCTGGCCTCCTCGACGATCTTCTGACATGAACTCCAAGTCTCCCAGATCATATTCTTCCCAAAAATCACGGTCCCGAAGGTTTCATTCTGTTTGGACTCCGTTTGATATTCCTTCTCTTCGAAATACTGAAAGAGGCAATAAAACAGCAATATGGGCTGGGCCTCCGGTTAATAGGTTAGTCCCAAAAGTAATATAAAAGTGTATAATAAAGCCCGTAATCATTCAAAACAGATAATAAAATAGCATGAATGCTTCATAAATTATAGATACATTGGAGACGTATCAATTAATCATCCAAATAGAAAAACAATATACATGCCCCCACGCGACCCGTGTGCCGTGCGAGCAGGCCTGAGTTGATGGGACGCATGCGAGCAGTCCACCGTGCAAGCAGACTGGGAGGCGTGCGTGCATGTGTGTGAATTGACGGAGGCATGCTCGCCGTGCAATGTCATCGGGAGCTTGCGAGTAGCTATGTGAAACGATGGTAGGCATGTCAGTAGTCCGGTGCATAGGATCACTGGGAGCCGAGCCAGCGGTTTGATCGTCGCCCGCCTCTCTCCCACTACTCCATATAAATGGTGCGCCTGAGCGGCCGCACCCCCCATCCTCGCCATGCGCACAATCCTCCTATCCACTTGCATCCTCGACGCCGCTCTCAGTCCTCAAAGTCGTCAGTGTATGAGGATGCCTCTGAAGCGCCCCATCGGAGGGAGTGGCGACGTCAGGGCTGCTGAAGCACCGGAGCACGGCGTGGAGATGGAAACAGAGTTGTTGTCACCACTGGCGAGTTATTGCTGCACCCTGATGTCATCAACGGCGTCGAGCTTCCATAGCCGGAGGCGGAGTTCCACACCGACTCTAGTGAGTACTCGGGCAATGATCCCGGCGACGACTCCGACGACCACTCCGGCGACGTCTCCGACGACGACGGACAACTGGTTAGTCATCCACACCCATTTTTGTGTCAAATAGATCCTAGGGTTTCTCTGGTTACTCCCGCATCCCCCTTTTTGGAATATAAATCCTATGGTTATGTTCTCCCAATCCATGAAATTTGAGTAAGTTTCATTAGATCCGTGTAGTGTATTGATTGTTTGAATGGTACAGGTGATAAGTGATTAGTTGTTTCATCTATGCAAATGATTTCTGCTAGTAATCCGACTAGGGTTAGTGCTCATGCTAATAATTCCTAGCAAGGACTTGACAATTTATTTTGAATGACCTACATATATGTTTGTGCCATTATTTTTTTCAAGATTGGTCTGTACATAGACGACTACGCTTAAAAATCAAACCATAATCTCTGGATATGTATAAAAAGTAGCCATACATTCCTAATCCTACTTCACGGCATGTAAACATTGATTTGATGACAAATTTTGGCAACTGCCAAATGTTCGCTAGAGATTAGTTTGTAACATTAATTTGATACCACATTTTTTACTATTTGTATAGGTGGTGTCTAACAATGTGGACAGCGAGGATGAAGATGTCCAGAGGAGGTACAAGAGGCAAATCCTGAGGGAGCTTTATGGGGGAATGCATAACAGGCATATTAGGACCTAGGACGCGGCTATCGATGCCCATTTTGCAACCACAAGCTTCATGATGCGTATCAAAGTGTTCTGGCACAAGCAAGAGGATGGGCCGTTGGCTCCTTCAAGTAGAAGTATTCTCGCAGGGTGGCGCACAACGCGTACACCGAGTACCTGGAGAAGCTTCAGGATTGTGCCAGCATCTGAGATGAGATGTGGGATCGAACTATGTACGCTTGAGTATGCTTAATGATGGTTGAACTATGTACTTATGGTTGAACTATGCTTGTGTACATGTACGCTTATTATCTATGGCTGAGTATGTTTAATCTATGTTTACTTATGTCTAACTGTGGGATATGGATGCAATCAGTTCGGTTGATGGAATCTACCTCTGTCCTCGTTTATTAGTCTCCTTTGTAATTTGTGTTAAATTTTGACCAAAGATTTAACTGACAAAATGTTAGTGCAGGTCAGCAAAAATTATATCGTTGGATGTGTATTTGAACATAGTGTTCAATGATATAATTTTTGTTGACATGCATAAACATTTCTTAGTTAAATATTTGGTCATAATTTGGTACAAATTACAAAGGGGACCAATAAACCAGGACGGAGGTAGTACGTCAATCACACACGGTTCACAAAATTTGAACCGTGTGCAATGCCTTTCATTTTGCTTGTTGCGTCAATCACACATGGGTGGCTCTAGCAAACCGTTGCCTCCGAAATTCTTTGTGGAACAGAAAACCCTCACCACCCAATTCAAAAAAGAAAAAAGGAAACCCTCACCATCCCCATGTCACAAACCCCGCCCGCCACCCCCTCCGGTCCCCATTCACACCTACACAAGCTCCTCCGCGTCTATGCATGGCACCGCCTATCGCGGCGGTAACCACTTAGCTCAACGCCTGCCGCCACCGCCAGGCTGCCGGCAAACCCCACCGCATTTCACCACTTCCTCTTGCCGCCACCTATCGCCATCGACTTTCTCAACACTGCTTGTGGTCGACCCAGATCCACTTGGTTGGGGAATCTGCCGTACTGAGGGTTCTTTCTTATTGACAACAAGGTAACTAATTTATTGAAATATTATCTCATCTCTTATCCCAGTTCATCTGCCTCCTTTAATCACCCGGCCGAAATCGCCGTGAATTCATTTTTATTCGAGCTGATTTGAGGGTTTTCTTTCATTCATAGAGTATAAAGTGCGCGGACACACCAGGACTTTGCGGTCGCCGCCAGACATTCCATCTCACCATAAGATGACATGAGGATGCACACGGTATGTCCAATCTCACCCTAAATTGGTTGGCATGGCTACATTCCTGAACATATTCTAAATATTGCTTCATTTGGATAAAAGGTGCCACATGCACCATATACGTCAAAGGGGATTTTTCCCTCTTCTTTCTATATTAGGAAAATTAATGATGTATTGTTCTTTCGATTACTCTCATATTTCAATGACATCATGTTTACCCTATCTATTTAATTATAGATTTTTGTCTTTTGATTTCAACTGTTGTACAGTTCTTTCAATTTGGGTCCATATTTGCATGTTGCCATATTTTCTTTAACAATCCTACCATTTTCTGCAGCGTGTCCCTTGCTATGCAACAGAATCTTTAGTGCACAATCTTTCCCTTTACATAAATCAAGACTGCAGGGATGTCATACTGAACACAAACCATGGATTTACAATCGTTGCTACTCTAAGACTTGATGAACGTGGTGACTCCTATTTTGGCACTGGCC
Source organism: Triticum aestivum (assembly GCF_018294505.1). Classification (NCBI taxonomy): domain Eukaryota; kingdom Viridiplantae; phylum Streptophyta; class Magnoliopsida; order Poales; family Poaceae; genus Triticum; species Triticum aestivum. The sequence goes on along the minus strand of NC_057804.1, from coordinate 484,911,004 downwards.
TTTGGAAAGAAATTTCTAAGTTTTATGTACTGAAAGCTGGCACTAAAATTGCACTGCACATAAAAGAGCCTGGTCATGAGATATATGCTAACTTCCCCGGTGATATCATCCGTCCAGACTTTGTTCGCAGTAAGTTTTCTTTTCAAATATCTACATGTTGACTTACCCAGCAATATCAAATGAATTGCGTAGTATTTAAGCAACCAATTGTTTTTCCATTTTCTTACTATATTCCTACCTATTAACTTCTAGTTACCAATACACTTTTCTATTGCCATGTTTTAACTAAATATTCCATGTACTCCCACTTCTATTAGAAAGCGCTGCTGACAAGGAGACTCCAGAGGTGGAGAACGGGGCTGCCAACAAATGAAGGCGGGGTGAGAAAGAACCACAAGCGACTCCAGCAGGCCTAGACTTCATCAGCAGCCTCCCGATGGTATGTTGACAGTCATCACCTCCCTCCTACCAATCAAATATGGGGCATGGACAACCGTCCTTTCTTAGTGATGGAACCCCTGTGGAACTCCACCCCTCTTGACCTCATCGGCATCCACGAGCTCTGCCATGGCTATCGCGAAAGCTTGGATGCGTTCTCCGAGATCCTCGGCAGTTATCTTGGCCCAACCAGAGGCCTTAGAATGGGAAAGTTCCATTCCAATGGAAAGGACCAAGCCAAGCTTGACGACTGGTTCTGATCCCCCGCCCTAGATCAGCTCGAGGAGCTCACTTTTGATGATAGGCATATGCGCTCTGATGTCTGCTAGAACTACATTAGTATTTCCCCAAAGAGGAAGGGATGATGCAGTATAGCAACGGTAGGTATTTCCCCCAGTGATGATACCAAGGTTATCAAACTAGTAGGAGAATCTCCTCACACCACGTAAATATCACCTGCACACAAATAACAAATACTCACAACCCGACGTGTTAAAGGGGTTGTCAATCCCTTTCAGGTACGGTTCCTCAAGATAGGCAAATAATGTGAGGTAAAAGTGGTAGATAGGATAAATAGATCACAGAACGAATAAATTGCAGCAAGTTATTTTTGTATTTTTTGTTTTATAGATTTGAAAATAAATGCAAAGGAAAATAGATCGCAAAGGCAAATATGATGAAAAGAGACCCGGGGGCCGTAGGTTTCACTAGTGGCTTATCTCGAGAAAAATAGCAAATGGTGGGAAATTTTTTACTGTTGGGCAATTGATAGAACTTCAAATAATCATGAGGATATCCAGGCAATGATCATTATATAGGCATCATGTCCAAGATTAGTAGACCGACTCCTCCCTGCATCTACTACTATTACTCCACACATCGACCACTATCCAGCATGCACCTAGTGTATTAAGTTCATGGAGAAACGGAGTAATGTAGTAAGAACATGACATGATGTAGACAAGATCTATTTATGTAAAAATATACCCCATCTTGTTATCCTTAATAGCAATGATACATACGTGTCGTTTCCCTTTCAGTCACTGGGATCAAGCACCATAAGGTCGAACCCATCACAAAGCACCTCTTCCCATTGCAAGATAAATAGATCAAGTTGGCCAAACAAAACCCAAATATCATAGAAGAAATACGAGGCTATAAGCAATCATGCATATAAGAGATCAAAGAAGACTCAAATAACTTTCATGGATAAAAATATAGATCTTATCATAAACTCAAAGTTCATCGGATCCCAACAAACACATCGCAAAAAGGCTTACATCATATGGATCTCCAAGAGACCATTTTATTGATAATCAAGAGAGAGAGAGAGGAAGCCATCTAGCTACTAACTACGGACCCGTAGGTCTACAAAGAACTACTCATGCATCATCAGAGAGGCACCAATGGAAGTGGTGAACCCCTCCGTGATGGTGTCTAGATTGGATCTGGTGGTTCTGGACTCTGTGGCAGCTGGAATTGATTTTCATCGACTCCCCTAGGGTTTCTGGAATATTGGGGTATTTAAAGAGCAAAGAGGCGGTTCAGGGGGCACCCGAGGTGGGAAGAACCCACCTGGGCGCGTCTGGGCCCCCAGGCGCGCCCTGGTGGGTGCTGCCCTTGTCGGAGCACCCCCCCTGCCCCCAGGTGCTTTCCTGGCCCACTGGATGTCTTCTGGCCCAAAAAAATCTTGAAGAAGTTTCACTGTGTTTGGACTCCGTTTGTTATTGATTTCTTGTGATGTAAAAAACATGCAGGAAACAACAACTGGCACTGGGCACTATGTCAATAGGTTAGGACCAAAAAATGATATAATATGATTATAAAATGATTGTAAAACATCCAAGAATGATAATATAACAGCATGGAACAATCAAAAATTGTAGATATGTTGGAGATGTATCAGCATCCCTAAGCTTAATTCCTGCTCATCCTCGAGTAGGTAAATGATAAAAACAAAATTTTTGATGTGAAATGATGCCTAACATGTTCATCACATTTCTTTACTTTATAGCATGGACATTTGTACTTTTATATGATTCAAAGCAATAGTCTAGTTTTGACATGAAGACTTTAATACTCAAGCATACCAACAAGCAACCATGTCTTTCAAAATATCAACACTAAAGGAAGTTATCCCTAGCCCGTTTATGCTCAATCATTGATCCATTCATGAAATACACTCGAATATTAGCTACACCCAATGCTCAAATACGATCATAGTGCCCCTTAGTTGGTGCTTTATAAGAGAAGATTCAGACTCAAATTCAAAAAAATGCATAAGTAAAAGAAAGGCCCTTCACAGAGGGAAGTAGGGATTTGTAGAGGTGCCAGAGATCAAAGCTTAAATTGAGAGATAAAAATATTTTTGAGAAGCATACTTTCCCACCAACGAAAATGGCTTAGAGCTCCCAACACTTTCCATGCTAGATACATCATAGGCGGTTCCCAAATAGAAAATAAAGTTTATTCTTTTTTTCACCATTACTTTCATTTTCCGTAGCTAGCCGAATCCGCGGTTGCCCTCCATACCAACACTTTCCAAGGAATTTATTATTTGACAACATAAAGTAAATTCATTTTTCATTTCGGGACTGGGCATCTCTAATACCTTTGTCGTGCTCTCGTGCAATGACAAGTGAATAAACACTCATCGTGAGAATAACACATCTAGCATGCAAAATATTGGCCGCCCTTCAATGCCTCGCGAGTGGTAGAGCACACAAAAGAGAAATTTATTTTCAAAATTAGAGATGGCACATGCAAATTTGCTTAGAACGGCATGGAAATACCATGCATAGGTAGGTATAGTGGACGCATAAGGCAAAACTAGTTTAAAGGGTTTTGGATGCACAAGTAGTGATCATACTTAATGCAAAATGAAGGCAAGCAAAAAGACTGAGAAGCGACCAACTAAAAAGCGAAAAATCTCATACTCAAGCATTAAGCATAAGTAACACCGAATAATGTACCATAAGTAGGATACAAATTTCATTGCATAACTATTGACTTTCGTGCTTGCATAGGGAATCCCAAACCTTAACATCAATATTCTTAGTAAAGCACAATTACTCATCAACATGACTCACATATCATATCGTCATATCTCAAAACCATTACTAAGCATCAAGTTTATTTTGTCCAATTATCTTCATGAAAGTTTTTATTATATCCTCCTTGGATATCTATCACTTTGGGACTATTTTTATATGTTTATTTTGATAAGCTCAAATAAATTTAAGTGAAGAACATGAGCATATTTTTTCTTTCTCTCAAAATAATATAAGTGAAGAAAGAGAGAATTTCTGAAAATTTTACTAACTCCCAAATAAATCTAAGTGAAGCATGAGAGCATTTCTTCAAAAATAACAAAGCACACGGTGCTCAAAAAGATATATGTGAAGTACTAGAGCCAATCTAAGGCTCTAAAAATTTAAGTGAAGCATAGGAGCAATCATAACATAATTTTTGGCTCTCTCAAAAGGGTGTGTTCATCAAGGCTTCAACACTTAAAACACAAAGCAAAACAAGCAAAGACTCATATCATACAAGACGCTCTAAGAAAAACTCATAATATGTGACGAATAAAAATATAGCTTCAAGTAAAATACCGATGGTTGTCAGAAGAAAGCGGGGATGCCACTCGGGGGCATACCCAAGCTTAGTTTCTTGCTACTTCTTTGAATGTTATCTTGGGGTGCCTCAGGCATCCCCAAGCTTAGCCCTTTTGCTAATCCTTATTCCTTCATCCATCATAAGATCACACAAAACTCAACAAAACCTTCGTGAGATCCGTTAGTATAAGAAAGAAAACCACTACTATAAGTACTGTTGCAAACCTATTCTTATTTTTTTTCATTATATCTAATGTATTCCAACTTTTCTATGGCAAAAACGCATCAAAGAAAACCATAGAATCATCAAAACAAGCACACAATGCAAAGAAAACAGAATCTGTCAAAAACAGAACAGTCTGTAGCAATCTGAATATTTCGAATACTTATGTAACTCCAAAAATTCTGAAAAAAAATTGTTTTACGTGAGCGATTTGTCTATTAATCTTCTGCAATAAAAATCAACTCAAAAGCACTCTTCTGTTAAAAATGACAAATAATCTCGTGAGTGCAAAGTTTTTGTTTTTCGGCAAGATCAAATCAACTTTCACCCAAATCATCCCAAAGGACTTGCTTGGCACAAACACTAATTAAAACATAAAAAACAACAATCATAACAGTAGCATAATTGTTACACAAGTACAGAAAGAAAAAGCAAAAATAAATTTATTCATTGGGTTGCCTTCCAACAAGCGCTATTGTTTTACGCCCCTAGCAAGGCATAATGCATAGGATCTAAGTGTTGTCATCTTTGTTCTTTAATTCTTTGATCAAACACTTGGGATTTTCCAAGGGTTTTGCGTATAAATTCTTTAACAACAATACTTCTAGGCACAAGATTGAAAAACTTATTTTCACAAAAAGGGTCTTTTATTACTTCAATAAAGTTGGGATGGATACTAATCATCTTAAGATCTCCTTTATCATTGCCAGAAGTTGTACCTTTGTTTTTAGTGACTTGAGTAGTCTTACTAATTTTCACGGGAGGTTTAGCCGAAGCAAAAGCCATACCTAGATTAGAAAAAAATTCTTCCAGTTTATCATCCTAGATGGGCTCTCTTTGATTCTTTCATGAATTATAGCTCCCTTTTCTTTTAACAACTTGAAAACGTCTCCCGCTTTTGACCCAATTTTAGTAGCATAACATTGCATTTTTATATCCCATTTTTCAATATGTTATGTGGTGAGTGACGGTGTCCTGGACTAGGGGGTACTCACCACGTCATCTCCCGATCTGTTAGATTGGGCCGAGGACCCCCATGGCCGTATACTCATGGGCCAGTCCGGTCAGCTACCGCATACAAGGAAGATTCCGCAAGACTTGGCGATCAAGACAAGGACTCCTCCCCCACTGGCGTATTCGTCTAGAACTCTTGTTATCCTAGGCCTCTGGTGCAATATATAAACCAAGGCCAGGCTAGTCGATAGATATATACAACAATCATACCATAGGCTGGCTTCTAGGGTTTAGCCTCTACGATCTCGTGGTAGATCAACTCTTGTAATACTCATATCATCATGATCAATCAAGCAGGAAGTAGGGTATTACCTCCATAGAGAGGGCCCGAACCTGGGTAAACATCGTGTACCCTGTCTCCTGTTACCATCCGCCTTAGACGCACAGTTCGGGACCCCCTACCCGAGATCCGCCGGTTTTGACACCGACATTGGTGCTTTCATTGAGAGCTCCACTGTGTGTTCGGCAAAAGGTCAATGGCTCGCCTGCAGATCAACTACCACTTCGGCATCTTCGTCACCAGCTCGACTGGTCACCTTGGTTCGACCAAGGACTGCACCCTACCTCTGATCGTCATGTTCGGATGAGGTCCTTCATCAACATCAGCTCCGGTCTCTATCAAGATCATGGAGGAATTATCCAGGGAGCCCGGAGGCTCAACGTCAACATTGCCCTCGGGCGACCGTGCTGTTTTTCTGGACAGCGAACTTGTATCCGCCGGCACCGCCTCCTCGAGCGTTGGTTTGACGATTGGTTCGGTGGAATAGTGCGGAATTACGTCTACAACAACAACGCTAAATTTCGTTGAGTTCCGATGGAGTAATCTCCGACAATCTACGATATATCGGAGCCCTGTCAAATCTGGACGAGAATCTGGACGAGTTTAGGGCGTGGTGTCCAGCTTCTAGATCGGACGTCCTTTGGAAGATCCAACGGTTGATCGGCTGCAGAATTTCTGTATCGGCCATCTCCCAAAATTTCAGCTTGATCCGACCGTCCAAACTCCGGGAACCTTCCGATTAGTGCATCACTTTTCGGATCAGTTTTCTGCGCGAAAACGAATCCGACCCGAGTTCGTCTTTTTTATGAACGGGAATTCAGACATCCTTTTTGAAGGAAGTTTTGTATGGGGTATCGTGTTTTGTTCCCGAACACATCCCTCTAGCCTTAAAATCTTTTGAACATGATCTTCAACGTCATGCTGGTGTTAAACCAGTCCGGCAATATTGCTCCACGGCTGCCGACCTGCGCTAGACACGTCGTCACTTTGTTGAGCCACGCTCAACTTCTTCGGATCATCATCTCGGCAAACCAAACAAGAGTCCGGCATCGCAAAGGATAAATAATCACCAACATCGCCGCCCCACGGATTACACGGAGCGGGCACACCTGCATCACCGCATTGTCACTTCATCAAGCCGGCATCGACCACGTCATGGCCTGCATCGGCAGGGCCGCACTGTTGCTTTTTCAAGATGGTGTCCATCACGCCGACCTACTTCGAATCATCGGCTGACACCGAGGCTTCATCATGTTAGCTGGACCGGGGGCTTCATCATCTCTTCATCAACCTACTTCGGAGACTTCGGCGTCGCTGGCCGACCAGCTCCGTCACGTTAGCTGGACCAAGGGCTTTGCCTCGGCGAGCCAACCTTTGCCAGCATCGCCATGCCGTTGCTTTATTGCCCATCAGGCGATAGGTGTGCGGATCGAGTCCCAATTTTGGGAATCACCTTTCTTCGGATTGCTACAACAAATAAGCCTGGTGCTATTAATCCTAGTACTTTTTGCTTGTTTGGGTTCATTTTTCCAACAAATTATTACTCTGGTTTGTCCATTATATGTACGCAGGTGTATCAAATGGTGGCCGCATTAACGATGGTCGCATGGTGGTCCGGTCAGTTTCCGTACATAGTCCGGCGAACGCCGCATCCGGAACTCGAACTGACCTGTGAATTCAGGCCTTGCCATGCCTTTACCGCATCACGCCGCCGCCCTGCATCGAAATTGACTTCGGCTCCAGGCCATATTTCTTTTATTACTCACTTTGCATAAATTATTTATTATGCAACGATTTTTTTTATCATTATTACTATTAGCTCCGGTTTGCACTGTTTTTTGTGCACAGGGAAATGATCCAGTCGGACTATATCCTTTGGCGTCACCTCGGCTGGACCGGGGGCTTCGTCAACACTTCATTACCCCATGCGGGGACTTCGGCATCACCCTGATGTCCTGCATTGACCGTGTTATGTCACCACTTCGGAGTGCCGAGCTCTTTGCTCCGCCACCTCGGGACCGGCTTGGGGGATGGAACCTTGTCCCGCATCAAGCTCGGACCGCGTCATCAATACCGAACACATTAACCAGCTAAGTTGCCTTCATGCTCAAAGTTTTAAATCTTTAACTTGTGTTTGGCTCGACCAAGCATTATACTTTTTTGGAAAAAAGTTGCTTGTAAAAATTTCCTTGTCCAAACTTTGTTTGTGACACGCAAATTCAAATACCCCGTTTACTTGGGGGCTTCCTTCATGAAGCTTTTTCCTCTTGCATATGATTATACTTGTACGGCTTCGTTCCTTGTTCGTGTATTATACCACAATATGCACCATATTGACTTAAACGATTTGCATGCTGGGTTGCCTCGCTCCTGTGTTTACCCCTATGTTCCCGATTGTTCGGCTAGGGAGTAAAGGGAGCACCTCTGCGATTGTCACGATCGGGTCATCCAAGCCGGACCTCAGACTGGGTGAAGCCGAAAGCTAGCGCTCTTATAGTTTTCAATGATGATCAGCACAAAACGGAACTCATGAGTACAAAAAATCTATTGCACAAGTCTCATAATAACAATGAGCACCGAAGAAAGGTATCGGTGGGGGTACTATTTTCTTCGAAGATGCTTCTTACACTTCGCAGTAATATAGCAGAAATTCCCTAAGCGTGCTTTGTCTGTTACAGCCTTATGGCCTGATTGCCTGGTTATTAGAAACACCATCGAGATTTTCGACAGATGGAGTACATAACACTTTTCGGTCCTTGACCGAAGAGGGAGAAGCCGACGGTCGGTTAAGACGCGTTTAAAGTTCGGTTGAACAGAGATATGATACAAGTACTTCGGTACATACAATCATTCTTTTACCCAAGTCACTTGGGGGCTCTTATGTTTATTTGAGCCGTTTTATAATAAGTGTTTCTCTTCTTAGTCGTTGCAAAGTTTTTATTATTATTTATCACTACTTTTTTCGACACAAGTGTGCGGTCACTAGCCGGGGAGCCTAATTTCTCTCTCAAAGCCCCTAGAGTTTAGTTTGCTAAACTGGCCTAGTAAGAAGTACTCCGCCTTCGGGATAGGAGGTTGAAGCCGTAGGCTGACCCGATTGAAGTTTTGAGATAGGATGTGTCATGTTAAAGCATGGCAGAAGCACCTTTTTTTCTAAAGTCCAATTTTCCGATTGGCACCGAACACTTGATCTAGTTCGGACATTAACATTTTGAATAAGTTTTTTGGCTTTTCGAGCCCATGGCACTTTTCAACTATTGGTGTGTTTTCAGCACAAGTCTCCCGGTGCAACGCCGGACACCTTTAGAGATTCGGCAAAAACATTCTCAGATATTGCTCTATATGCATCGGTTTTGAACTGTGTCTTCGGTCAATAGTTGGGTTGCCCGGCTCCTGCGCTTGCCCCCTATGTTCCGCTTTGTTCGGCTAGGTGGGTAAAGGGAGAACCACTACGATTGTGCTTCCAGCTCACATGGTTAAGCACCTCAGTGGAGAAAGCCGAAAACTGACTGTCACAATAAGCGTAAACTGGTCAGCGATCCGATGACAGTGTTAAACGACGGGCCATTCATAACAATGGCCGAAGTGTTTACGGCTTGACCTCGACTATCGCCGAACACTACCGGGGGCTATTAACTGGCCTCCCAAACTAAATCCTCAATATTTTGCTCTTACATTGGAGCTGAGGTTTCATGATCATGCTTAGCATGACAACCCAAAGAAAGGAACCGATAGCGGGACTATTTTCTTTGGAAGACATTTCTTCTGTTAAACAGCAATATAACATATCTCTCTGCGTACCTTTGTTTATAAAACCGTATGGCCAGATTGCCTTGTTTGTCGTAAATCTTTGCCCTCATAAAGGCTTTATAAAATAGGACAAACACTCCTAGGCTACTGGCCGAGGAGGTTGAAGCCGATGGTCGGTCAACAAAGTTTTGTACAATGCGGATCCGAGCATTAATGACATAAAGTACTTGGATACATAGAGTCATTAGACATAATTTGTGATTTTACTGTGGATATCGATCCTTAATTCGGCCTCCCGTGCCCGCATTAAGGCTCGGGGGCTACTGGGCTTCGGGCTTATTATTTACAAATATTAAAGGGGCACATCGATACCCTGATTTGGTCTTGCCACCCGACCAGTGCCTCGGGGGCTACTGCATTGCCTGTCCAATGCAGAAAATTTTAAGTGTAATACAGTCTCCGAGGAGATTTTGATCCTCAGGTTGGTTGGCCGCACCCGACCTGAGTCTTGAGGACTGAGCATGCTGCTTTTTGTGTCCCGAAGTATTCTGCCGAGCTAGGACTTGATCCTCAGACCGATTTTGCAAATCAACCTGAGTCTCAGCAGCTACGGGGATCAGCGGTCTTATGTCATCCTTCATGGGCATCTTGGGTTTTAGACTGATACCCACCTTGAGGGCTACTGGCTATGTATCTCGGCAGAGAATAAATTGCACCAATCAAAAATATTGACAAAAATCGTCCCACATTCAGGGTGGTGCACCACCTCGGAAGCAGTCCGGCATAAAGCTCGGGCGCTAGTGGCTGGCTCCATAGAGGGCATTTCTGGCATTAATCTTGGCTAAACTCCTTCAAACTTCTTTGAACCAAGGTGATTTATGACACCTCGGATACAGTCCGGCGTTGGAGCTCGGATACATAGTCTGGCGTTAGAGCTAGGAAGCAGTCCGGCGTTGGTGCTCGGCTGCAAAAGATACCTCGAATGCAGTCCGACGTTGGAGCTCAGACGCAAGAGGACGTTGCCGCCTGGGAACATCTTCAAACCCGAGGTGTGGCATAAAAATAACAAGGCATTGATAAAGGTCGGAAACTTAAAGGGGCTCCTCGGATACCCGACGTGTAAACTCGTCGAATGCATTTGGGCGATCCTCAAGATCGAAGATGAGAAGATTTGTTGAACCAGTTTTCAAGACCGACGACTGAAGATGAAGAACGGTTAAGAAGAATCGAGGAGCGTCCCTAAACTTGAAGACCGGTTCAGGGGTCTACTGACGGTGTCCTGGACTAGGGGGTACTCACCACGTCATCTCCCGATCTGTTAGATTGGGCCGAGGACCCCCATGGCTGTATACTCATGGGTCAGTCCGGTCAGCTGCCGAATACAAGGAAGATTCCGCAAGACTTGGCGATCAAGACAAGGACTCCTCCCCCACTGGCGTATTCGACTAGGACTCTTGTTATCCTAGGCCTCTGGTGCATTATATAAACCAAGGCTAGGCTAGTTGATAGATATATACAACAATCATACCATAGGCTGGCTTCTAGGGTTTAGCCTCTACGATCTCGTGGTAGATCAACTCTTGTAATACTCATATCATCAAGATCAATCAAGCAGGAAGTAGGGTATTACCTCCATAGAGAGGGCCCGAACCTAGGTGAACATCGTTTCCCCTGTCTCCTGTTACCATCCGCCTTAGACGCATAGTTCGGGACCCCCTACCCGAGATCCGCCGGTTTTGACACCGACAGTGAGCATTTCTTTTCAATATTGTTTCCATAACATGCTCAAGAGTCAATATTGTTTTATTGATCACGAGTGCTGGTGAACCCACTAAATTTCCTAAAGCGTTAAAAGCATCAAGTGAAGGACAAATCAAGAAATTCCCACTAGTAATCGTAATCAACAAAGAAGAACAATGGTAGATTGCTTTCGGATAGATCTATTATGAGCATTGCAAATCCTATATCAAGCATCTTTTAAATTCTCTCATCCTCTTTGTTTAAAGTTGAGAACCTCGTTCTCTAGGGTGCACGCAATAGAGGAAGAGATATCCATAGGGACAAAAAGTGATAAACAAGATTGCACATGAAAAACAGATCTGACGAGAAAACGACGAACGAAAAAGAGGGTGAATAAAACGACAATTTTTTTGTGAAGTGGGGGAGAGGAAAACAAGAGGCAAATGACAAATAATGTAAATTGCGAGGAGATGAGATTTGTGATTAGGAACCTAGTTGATGTTGAAGATCCTCCCTGGCAATGGCGCCAGAAATTCCTTTTGATGTTTGCTAGTAATACGTCGGTATTTCCCCAAAGAGCAAGGGATGATGCAGTATAGTGATGGTAGGTATTTCCCTCAGTGATGAGACCAAGATTATCGAACCAGTAGGAGAACCTCCTCACACCACATAAATAGCACTTGCACACAAATAACAAATACTCGCATCCCGACGTGTTAAAGGGGTTGTCAATCCCTTTCGGGTACGACGCCTCAAGATAGGCAAATAACGTGAGGTAAATGTGGTAGATAGGATAAATAGATCGCGCAACAAATAAATTGCAGCAAGGTATTTTTGTATTTTTGGTTTAATAGATCTGAAAATAAATGCAAAGGAAAATACATCGCAAAGGCAAATATGATGAAAAGAGACCTGGGGGCCATAGGATTCACTAGTGGCTTCTCTCGAGAAAAATAGCAAATGGTGGGAAAACAATTACTGTTGGGAAATAGATAGAACTTCAAACAATCATGAAAATATCCAGGAAATGATCATTATATAGGCATCATGTCCAAGATTAGTAGACCTACTCCTGCCTGCATCTACTACTATTACTCCACACATCGACCGCTATCCAGCATGCATCTAGTGTATTAAGTTCATGGAGAAACGGAGTAATGCAATGAGAACGATGGCATGATGTAGACAAGATGTATTTATGTAGAAATAGACCCCATCTTGTTATCCTTAATAGCAACGATACATACGTGTCGTTTCCCTTTCTGTCACTGGGATCAAGCACCGAACCATCGAACCCATCACAAAACACATCTTCCCATTATAAGATAAATAGATCAACTTGGCCAAACAAAACCCAAATATCAGAGAATAAATATGAGGCTATAAGCAATCATGCATATAAGAGATCAAAGAAGAGTGAAATAACTTTCATGGATAAAAATGTAGATCTCATCATCAACTCAAAGTTCATCGGATCCCAACAAACACACGGAACAAGGCTTACATCATATGGATCTCTAATCAAGAGAGAGAGGAAGCCATCTAGCTACTAACTACAGAACCATATGTGAGTGAGGACAATCCTCAGACTATGGCCCTAGTCCGCATAATTGCTCGTAATATCTTTCAACTTAGTCTTTCTCTAGGAACGTATTAAAACAGGGAGCTACAGCGTGGGCTATTGATCTACAACATAATTTGCAAAGACAGCTTAGACTATTGTTCATGATAAATTGTTCAATTAATCATATTACTTAACAACTCGCACTCAAATCAACATCCCTTCGGTTGTCCGAGTGTAACAAGATCCAAATTCACCAACCCAAGTCCGATCATCACATGACATGAGGTGGTTTCAATGGTGAACAACTCCATGTTAATCATATCTACTATATGACTCATGTTTGACCTTTCGGTCTCTTGTGTTCCGAGGCCATGTCTGTACATGCTAGGCTTGTCAAGTTTAACCCAAGTGTTCCGCATGTGCAAAACTGGCTTGCACCCGTTGTATGTGAACATAGAATCTATCACACCCGATCATCATGTGGTGCTTCGAAACGACAAACTTTCATAATGGTGCACACTTGGGGAGAACACGATTTTATCTTGACATTTTGGTGAGGGGTCACCTTATAATGCTACCGTCGTCCTAAGCAAAATAAGATGCATAAAAGGATTAACATCACATGCAAATCGTAAGTGACATGATATGGCCATCAACTTGTGCTTTTGATCTCCATCACCAAAGCACCGGCATGATCTCCATCGTCACCGACATGATGCCATGATCTCAATCATCATGATCTCCATCATCATGTCTCCATCAGGGTTGTCACTCCAACCATGCTTCTACTTCTATTGCTACCGCTTAGCGATACAGTAAATCATTACATAGCATTTAATGATTGACTCGCATGTCATACAATAATTAAAAAAAATCTATGGATCATGCCGGCTGCCGTATGCATTGACATGCAAGTCGATATAAACTATTACAAACATGATCATCTCATACATCAAATATATTTCATCATGTCTTTGGCCATATCATATCATAATATACCCTGCAAAAACAAGTTAGACATCCTCTAATTGTTGTTGCATGTTGTACGTTGCTGCTATGGGTATCTAGCAGGAATGATTCTTACCTACGAAAAGCCACAATGGTGATATGCAAGTTGCTATTTAACCTTCTAAAAGGACCGCCTTTGTCGAATCTGACTCAACTAAGGTGGAAGAGACAAACACCCGCCAGCCATCTTTATGCAACAAAGTCACATGTCTGTTAATGGAACCGGTCTCATGTACGTGGACATGTAAAGTTGGTTCAGGCCGCTTCATCCCACAATACCACCGAATCAAGAAAAGACCAAGGAAGGAAGCAATCTGAATATCAACGCCCATAAACTCCTTTGTGTTCTACTCGTGATGTCATCTACACATAGACCTAGCTCTCATACCACAGTTGGGGAACGTTGCATGGAAAAAAATCCTATGCTCACCAAGATCAATCTAGGAGCTGAACATCTACGAGAGGAGAGATTGCATGTACATACGCTTGTAGATCGCTACGCGGAAGCGTTAAGAAATGCGGTTGATGTAGTCGAACGCCTTCGTGATCCAATCATGATCCATCTCGCGAACTCCCGATCCAAGTGCCGAACGGATGGCACCTCCGTGTTCAACACACGTACGGCTTGATGACGCCTTCACCTCCTCGATATAGCGAGCGATTGTGAAGTAGTAGTTCGAGTCCTCTGGTAGCACGACGGCGTGGTGGCGGTGGTGGTGGCAGAATTTCAGTAGAGCTTCGCTAAGCACTACAAAGAGGAAGAGGGATGCGAGGGAGAGGAGAGGCAGTGGTGTGGCGCTGAGATGTGCTCAAGGGGTGCAGCTGCCCTCTCTCTACTCATCTAGGGGGTGGCAGCCAAGGCAGATGGGGGCGCCCCCCTAGGGAAGCCCTAGGGTGGCTTGCCCCCCAAGCCAGGTGGAGGGAACCCTAGATGGGGCGCCCCGCCTCTCCTGGTTATGTGGATGGGGTGGGAGGGGCGCTCAGCCCCTTACTAGGATGGTTTGCCCCTCCCCTTGGCACATGAGGCCCCCCAACACTTGTCGGGGGGCCCCGAAACCGCTTTCAGTCATGCTGGTCATCACGCGGTACCCCCGGAACAATTCCGGACTCCAATACCCTTCGTCCAATATATCAATCTTCACCTCCGGACCATTTCGGAGTTCCTCGGCACGTCCAAAATCCCATCTGTGACTCTGGACAACCTTCGGTAGCCACCATAATGACTCGATTATACTTATGTCGTCACCAAACGTTAAGTGTGTAGACCCTGCGTGTTAGAGAAATATGCAGACATAACCGAGACACCTCTAGGGTCAATAACCAATAGCGGGACCGGGATTCCCATATTGGTTCCTACATATTCTACGAACATCTTATCGGTCGAACCTTGATGTCAAGGATTCAGCTAATCCTGTATGTAGTTCCCTTTGTCTATCGGTATGTTACTTGCCTGAGATTCGATCGTCGGTATCTCCATACCTAGTTTAGTCTCATTACCGGCAAGAATCTTTTCTCGTTCTGTAATACAAGATCCCGTGGCTAACCCATTAGTCACATTGCTTGCAAGCTTCTTATGATGTTGCATTACCGAGTGGGCTCTGAGATACCTCTCCGTCGTATGGAGTGACAAATCCAAGTCTTGATCCATGCCAACTAAACAGACACCCTCAGAGACCTGTAGAGCACCTTTATAGTCATCCAGTTACGTTATGACATTTGGTACAGACAAGGTACTCCTATGGTGTCAATGAGTTGCATGATCTCATGGTCATAGGAACATATACTTGACATGCAGTAAACAATAGCAATAAACTTGATACAACCATATGCTACGTTAAACTTTGAATATTATTTGAGTCTTATCTAAACTCTTTTATGCATGATTAAGATAGCTCTATATTTCTCTCCGATCTATCGATTTGGTTTAGCCAACTAGATTGGCTTTTCTTGCTATGGGAGAGGTTCTTTGTGATGGGTTCAATCTTGCGGTGTCCTCACCCAGTGATAGTAGGGGTAGCGAGGCACGTATTTGTATTGTTGCCATTAAGGATAAAAAGATGGGGGGTTTACCATATTGATTGGATCTATCCCTCTACATCATGTCATCTTGCTTAAGGCGTTACTCTATTTTTTTAACTTAATACACTAGATGCATGATGGCTAGTGGTCGACGTGTTGAGTAATAGTAGTAGATGCAGGCAAGAGTCGGTCTACTTGTCACGGACATGATGCCTATATTCATGATCATTGCCTTAGATATCATCATAACTTTGCACTTTTCTATCAATTGCTCAATAGTAATTTGTTCACCCACCGTATGCTTTCTTTAAGAGAGAAGCCTCTAGTGTAACCTATGGCCCCCGGGTCTATTTTTCATCATATATTTTCAGATCTATAAAACCAAAAACCCAAAAATACCTTGCTGCAATTTATTTATATTTCATTTATTTTTTTACTTATCTCTTATACCTATCTCTATTAGATCTCAATCTTCCTAGTGACCGTGAAGGGATTGACAACCCCTTTTTCGCGTTGTGTGCAAGTGTTTGTTAGTTTGCGTAGGTGCATCTATTGGGGACTTGCTTGTGCCTCCTACTGGATTGATACCTTGGTTCTTAACTGAGGGAAATACTTATCTCTACTTTGATGCATCACCCTTTCCTCTTCAAGGGAAAAAATAACGCAAGCTCAAGAAGCGGCAGGAAGAATTTCTGGCACCGTTGCCGGGAAGGTTCTACATAAAGCCTACCAAGTACCTATCATAAACCCTCATCTCTTGCATTACATTATTTGCCATTTGCCTCTCGTTTTCCTCTCCCCCACTTCTAAACATTTTCAGGAAAACACAAAAATATTTGCCTTTTTATTTATATTTTTTGTTCATCTTTTCATTTACTTTTTGTTTGCTTGTGTGCTAGATTGATTGCTTTGCCATTATGTCTGAATCTGGGGAGGTTATCGTTGAGAAAAGTAGTAATAATCTTGAGGGAAATTTTGATGATTTTGCTAATAATGATCCTCATGAAAAAGCACCTACTATCATGCACACTAAAAAACTCTGTATAGGTAGTTGTAATATTATTGGAAAAGGCATTATTCAAGACTTCTTTACTTGTGCCGGTACGTTACCTATGCTAGGAGGATTGATTGTTAATAAAACTGTTAGTCTTGAGGATGCTACATCCTTGCTTATAGTTGAACTTGAAAGACAATTTGTTCACATGCATCCATGCATACAAAGGATTTTCCGAGAATTCTCTAATATTCACAATCCTTCCGTTAAGTGTGTTACCACTATATTTCCATCCCATGAATTTGGGCACATCATGAAAGAAGCTAGTGAAATATTTGCTCATTATAATATCAATAGTGGTTGCCCTCCTATAGAGGAGATCCTTTTTAATTAAGAGGAGATGAGGAGATTACAATCTCTAAATTATGCCGCTTATAATGAAAAACTAAGAAAAAGGGTTCCTACCGATGTTTTGATTGATACGATTTCTGAACTCAACGATAAATTTTCTATAAAAAATAATGGATTAGGGTTTGTGTTAAGAGATAAACTTAGCGAGTTCAATCAAAGGAATGTTTATAATGAACAGATAATTGTCAAATACAAAGGGCCAAAAGAGGACCCTATTCCTCCCTTGTTCTTATAGATCCATACCCTATTAAATTTAGTCCCTTTGCTTATTTTTTCTTACCACAAAGAAAGATTGCTGCTGAAAGGAGGGAGTATGAGATGAGCATGGATGATCTTCCTCACTTCTATTACAGTACCTAGATATATGTAATATGCCTAGCTAGGGGTGTTAAACAATAGTGCTTGTTGGGAGGCAACCCAATTTTATTTTGTGTTTTTCATTTTTGCTTCTATTCTTGAATAAATACAAAATATTACTTCGGTAGTAATTGTGTTTTAGTGTTTGATCCAAGTAATACCTTTGGGATGATCTATGGTGATAGTTGATTTGATCTTCGTGAGAAACAGAAACTTTTGCGCCTAGTAGCAGAATTGTTAAAAAACACAGAAGCGTGATAAAATTCTGAATTTTTTACACAAGATTGATATATCAGTTACCTCTATTTTATAAATTCTTCAAAAAATTGGAGTTACAGAAGTTTGGCAAAAGTCTAGATTACTATAGACTGTTTTGTTTTTGACAGATTCTGTTTTCATTGTGTTGTTTGCTTATTTTGATGAATCTATGGGTAGTATCAGGGGGTAATGAACCATGGATAAGTTAGAATACAGTAGATATAACACCAATATAAGATTGGAATGAGCTTACAATAGGTCCTAAAAGTGGTTATTTGCTTTGTTTCACTAACGGATCTCGCGAGTTTTCTATTAAGTTTTGTGTTGTGAAGTTTTCAAGTTTTGGGTAAAGTTTTGATGGACTATGGAATAAGGAGCAGAAAGAGCCTAAGCTTGGGGATGCACAAGGCACCCCAAGGTAATATTCAAGGACAACCAAGCATCTAAGCTTGGGGATGCCCCGTATGGCATCCCCTCTTTTATATTCAATCCATCAGTAAATTTACTTGAGGCTATATTTTATTCATCATATGATATGTGTTCTTCTTGGAGCATCTTGTATTATATTGGTGTTTGCTTTTTTACTTTGCCAAAATCATCCTGGCTGTACACACCTTTTGACAGGGACACACATTAATCATGAATTTATTAGAATACTCTATGTGCTTCACTTATATCTTTTGAGCTAGGCAGTTGCTCTAGTGCCTCACCTATATCTTTTTAGAGCATGGCGGTGGTTTTATTTTATAGAAATAGATGAACTCTCATACTTCACTTATATCATTTTGAGAGTCTAAAATAGTATGGCAATTTTCTTGGGTTATTAATTTAGTCCTAATATGATGGGTATCCAAGAGGGATAAAATAAAAACTTTCATAAAGATCATTGAATATATGAGAAATTTGATGCCTTACATTTGTTTTGAGATATAAATATGGTGATATTAGAGTCATGCTAGTAATTAATTGTTGATTAGTAGAAATACTTGTGTTAATGTTTGTGATTCCCGTAGCATGCACGTATGGTTTGTCGTTATGTGATGAAGTCAGAGCACAACTTATCCTTGATTGTCTACCTCTGTGTGGAGGTCGGGAGCGCGTGATGGTTAACTCTACCAACCTCTCCCTAGGAGCATGCATATTAGTACTTTGTCTCGAGAGCTAATAAATTTTTGCAATAAGTATGTGAGTTCTTTATGACTAATGTTGAGTCCATGGATTATACGCACTATCACCCTTCCACCATTGCTTGCCTCTCTAGTATCGCACAACTTTTGTCGGAGCATTAAACCCACCATCTACCCTTCTCAAAACAGCCACCATACCTACCTATTATTGTATCTCCATAGCCATTCCGAGATATATTTCCATGCAACATCCACCGTTCCATTTTATTATGACACACACCATCATTGTCATAGTGTTCTCATATGCATGAGGCATTCAGATAGAGTCATATTTTTGTTCTAGTATCGAGTTGTAATTCTTGAGTTGCAAGTAAATAAAAGTGTGATGATCATCATTATTAGAGCATTGTCCCATGTGAGGAAAGGATGATGGAGACTATGATCCGCTCATAAGTTGGGATGAGATTCCGGCCTTCAATAAATAAAAAGAGGCCAAAGAGCCCAACAATAATAAAAACAAAATAAAAAAGAGGCCAAAGAGCCCAAAAAAGAAAGAAAGAAAAAATAATAAATTGAGAGAAAAAGAGAGAAGGGACAATGTTACTATCCTTTTCCACACGCGTGCTTCAAAATAGCACCATGTTCTTCATGATAGGGAGTCTCCTATTTTTTCACTTTCATATATTACTAGTGGGAATTGTTCATTATGGAACTTGGCTTGTACATTCCAGTGATGGGATTCCTCAAAGTGCCCTAGGTCTTCATGAGTAAGCAAGTTGGATGCACACCCACTTAGTTTTCTTTTGAGCTTTCATACACTTATAGCTCTACTGCATCTGTTGAATGGCAATCCCAACTCACTCACAATATATCAATTGATGGGCATCTCCATTGCCTATTAATTTGCCTAGTTGACGTGAGAATTTATTTCCCTTTTGTGTTCTACTACCACCTTCTATTCCACCTATAGTGCTATATCCATTGCTCGCTCATGTATTGCGTGAAGGTTGAAAAAGCCTAAGAACATCAAAAGTATGAAACAATTGCTTGACTAATACTGGGGTAGTACATGATTTATACTTTGTGTGATGAAGATAGAGCATGACAACACTATATGATTTTGTAGGGATAACTTTATTTAGCCATGATATTTTGAGAAGACATGATTGCTCTATTAGTATGCTTGAAGTATTATTGTTTTTATGTCAATATTAAACTTTTGTTTCGAATCTTATGGATCTGAATATTCATGCCACAAAAAGAAAAATTACATTGATAAATATTTTAGGTAGCATTCCACATCAAAAATTATGTTTTTATCATTTACCTACTCAAGGACGAGCAGGAATCAAGCTTGGGGATGCTTGATACGTCTCCAACGTATCTATAATTTTTTATTGTTCCATGCTATTATATTATCCATCTAGGATGTTTTATATACATTTTGGTGCTATTTTATATCACATTTTGGGACTAACCTATTAACCTACTGCCCAGTGCCAGTTATTGTTTTTCCATGTTTTTATATTTTACAAAATATCAATGAACGGAACAAAAAAATTTGAGGATTTTTCTTGAACCAGAAGACAACCACGAAGGTGCAGGAAGAGTACAAAAGACCCACTAGGGGGTCACAAGCCCTAGGGGCGTGCCCCCTAGGCTGTGGGCCCCCTGGCTCTTCTAAGCCTAATCTTTGCTCTACAAATACCCAAATATTCCCCTTACATCAGAGGACACACCAAAAATAATTTTCCGCTGTCGCAAACTTCTGTTCTCGTGAGATCCCATCTTGGGGCCTTTTCTGGCACTCTGTCGGATGGGGATTCGATCACGGAGGGCCTCTACATCAATCTTGTTGCCCTTCCGATGATGTGTGAGTAGTTTACCACAAACCTACAGGTCAATAGCTAGTAGCTAGATAGCTTCTTCTCTATCTTTGATCTTCAATACAATGTTCTCCTCGATGTTCTTGGAGATCTATTCGATGTAATCTTCTTTTGCGGTGCGTTTGTTGAGATCCGACGAATTATGGATGTATGATCAGATTATCTATGAATATTATTTGAGTCTTCTATGAACTCTTTTATGCATTATTAAGATAGCTTTGTATTTCTCTCTGATCTATCGATTTGGTTTGGCCAACTAGATTGGTTCTTCTTGCAATGGGAGAGGTGATTTGTGATGGGTTCAATCTTGCAATTTCCTCACCCAGTGACAGTAGGGGTAGTGAGGCTCGTATTTGTAGTGTTGCCATTAAGGATAAAAGGATGGTACCATATTGATTGGATCTATCCCTCTGCATCATGTCATCTTGCTTAAGGCATTACTCTGTTCTTGTTAACTTAATACACTAGATGCATGCTGGATAGAGGTCGATGTGTGGAGTAATAGTAGTAGATGCAGGCAGGAGTCTGTCTACTTGTCACAGACGTGATGCCTATATTCATGATCATTGCCTTAGATATCGTCATAACTTTGCGATTTTCTATCAATTTCTCAACAATAATTTGTTCACCCACTGTATGCTTTCTTTAAGAGAGAAGCCTCTAGTCAAACCTATGGCCTCCGGGTCTATTTTCTATCATATATTTTCAGATCTATAAAACCAAAAACTCAAAAATACCTTGCTGCAATTTATTTATATTTAATTTATTTGGCCTTTTACTTATCTTTTATACCTATCTCTATTAGATCCCAATCTTGCTAGTGACCCTGAAGGGGTTGACAACCCCTTTTTCGCATTGTGTGCAAGTGTTTGTTAGTTTGTGCAGGTGCATCTATTGGGGACTTGCTTGTGCCTCCTACTAGATTGATACCTTTGTTCTCAACTGAGGGAAATACATATCTCTACTTTGCTGCAAGACCCTTTCCTCTTCAAGGGAAAAAAACAATGCAAGCTCAAGAAGTAGCAGATAGTACAACATGAAAACGTAATAGTCATCTTAAATGAACTGAGCTTCTGAACTTCTGATAGTGCATTTATCTGCTAGACTATTAACTTTTATGCCAATCTTCCTTTTATTGTATGGCTATAATTTGTTTTGTTGCCCTACAAAATTTCTTCTTAACGGGCAGTGATCGGCTGAAGAAAACAACAAGCCATTTTTGTATAGTGTAGGGTGTTCCCTATATTTGTACTGGTGGAAAACTTTGATGCCCGGTGGATGTAATCTATGCAATCGCCTTGATAGGCTAGTGTTAGTTTCTGGCTTATTTAGTGGCCGCAACAACCATGGGACAGATATGGACAGTGGTAACCTTGAGCCTGCTATGGGTCGTACGATCAATGGGCCTCATAAGGATAATAGGATCAATGGGCCTCCTATGGGCCGTAGGATCAATGGGCCTCCTACGGGCCGTAGGATTAATGGGCCTCCTATGGGTCGTCTGATAAATGGGCCTCCAACGGTCCATAGTATCCATTGGCCACACATGGGTCCAACAATTTGTGTGCCAATAACCGGACCGCGATATGGGCCATAAACAGGCGTAATTGGTATTGGGCCAGCACAGTAACGGGACGTTAACATGCCAAAAGACAGCAAAGGCTTAATTCTATCACATGCATAACTAGTCGTTAATGAGCCTGAATACATGATGGGTTGAAAATGGCGCAATGGGTTAACATGCCACAAATGGGCCAATTCTAATCACGTGCTGAATTTGGACCATTAGGAGAATAGGCCAGTAACAAATTGGAAGTAATCGAGGGCCCGAAAGAGGGAAGCTCCTAAGCTGTGCCTTTAGCGCTGCTAATAGGTGTTGGCACCCACGTGCTGCTCGTCTGGGCCTGGCCCAGCAACAGGGCGCTGCGCAGTGAACTTATAAAGAGTGAAAAGGCGCAAAAAAGGTGGGCATCTCCAGGATTCGATCTCGATTTGTTGCCTTAACATACAAGCACTGACAACCACTGGAACTACTCGACTGTTGTGAAAGAAAAAAGTGTCAACAGAATAAGGACAAGAGGCCGCGCTATTTATTGCACATGTACGGTATCACTTAGTTTTCTGAATTATTTTAAAAATCGTGAACTTAAATAAGTTAACCCATTTAGAAAAAGTTCATCATTTTTGAAGAAAAAGTTCACAAATTTGGAAAAAGTTCATCGATTTGGAAAATCATCGTATTAGAAAAAAGTTCATTGAATTTGAAAAAAAAGTTCACACAATTTGAAAAAAGTTCACATAATTTGAAAAAAAAGTTCACCATTTTCAAATAAGTTCATCAAATTTGAAAAAGTGTTCACGGATGTTCAAAAAAGGTTCACGAATTTGAAAAGTATTCAAATGTTTTTGAAAAAAAGTTCACCAATCATGAAAAAAGTTCATCAAATGGAATGAAGTTCATCGATTTTGAAAAAAAGTTCATTGAATTTGAAAAAAGTTCACCAATTTTGAAAAAAGTTCATCGAATTTGAAAAAGTGTTCACGGATGTTCAAAAAAGGTTCACGAATACGAAAAATGATCACATGTTTTTGGAAAAAGTTCACCAATCATGAAGAAAGTTCCTCAATTGGAAAAATGTTCATCGATGTTACGACAAAATCATCAAATTTGAAAAGAGTTGATCAAATTTGAAAAGAGTTCACCAATTCGAACAAAAAGTTCATTGATTTTAAAAAGTTCATAAATTTTTTAAACCACAAACTCCAAAAAAGTTTAGCGGATTTTCAAAAATAGTTCACTAATTTGAAAAGAGTTCATCGAGTTGATAAAAAAACCTCATAATTTTTTTGAAAAGATCATAAATGTGAAAATAGTTCACGAAAATAAAAAGAAATTCACAGATTTCAGAAAAACATTCACGATTTGAATAAAGTTTCATATTTAGAAAAGTCATGTAAAATAAAGAAAAAAGAAAAGGTAATAGAATAAATAAACATGAAGTAAGAACCCGAATTGAAAACCCGCCAAGCAAAATACTAAAAAAATAGACTGTGGTAGAAACAGAAATAAGAAGCGGGAGAAGTATTTATGGGCAAGACAGATGATCTAGCAAATTGGTTAATACGTTCAAACGAAACAAAGAGGTGTCAAGTTCGAATCTTACCACTCGTGCTAATAGTTTTTGAAGGTTGGAAAAAAGAATATGGGTCGGCCCAGGATGCACAAGGGGTGTGCGCCCGTTTGTTTACTTGCCTTTAACCGACACTAAAGGCGTCGTTTAGGAAATCCTCGGAAAGAGCCCAAGAATTTATGGGCCCTCGGTAGGCTTAAAGCAAACACGGGCTAGAAACGGCCCATCTGAATCATGGGCCATTAATGGGTGTAAAGAAATTTACTGTTTATTATGGGCCAGAGTCACCATGGGCCACTAAAGGGCCCAAAGATATGAAAGGCCACATATGGGCCGAAAACGTCATGGACCATACTTGGGCCGAAAGTGAAACGGGCTGGTATTATACTGGACAGCCAACATGATGCCGTTGGGTGATGTCTACTACACAACCTTCTTCTTGTAGACGTTGTTGGGCCTGTAAGTGCATAGGTTTGTAGGACAGTAGCAAATTTCCCTCAAGTGGATGACCTAAGGTTTATCAACCCGTAGGAGGCATACGATGAAGATGGTCTCTCTCAAACAACCCTGCAACCAAATAACAAAGAGTCTCTTGTGTCCCCAACACACCCAATACAATGGTAAATTGTATAGGTGCACTAGTTCATCGAAGACATGGTGATACAAGTGCAATATGGATAGTAGATAAAGGTATTTGTAATCTGAAACTATAAAAACAGCAAGGTAACTAATGGCAAAAGTGAGCGTAAACGGTATTGCAATGGTAGGAAACAAGGCATAGGGTTCATACTTTCACTAGTGCAAGTTCTCTCAACAATAATAACATAGATAGATCATATAACAATCCCTCAACATGCAACAAAGAGTCACTCCAAAGACACTAATAGCAGATAACAAATGAAGAGATTATGGTAGGGTACGAAACCACCTCAAAGTTATTCTTTCGGATCAATCTATTCAAGAGTTCGTACTAGAATAACACCTTAAGACACAAATCAACCAAAACCCTAATGTCACCTAGACACTCCATTGTCACCTCAAGTATCCGTGGGCATGATTATATGATAAGCATCACAATCTCGGATTCATCCAACCAACACAAAGTACTTCAAAGAGTGCCCCAAAGTCTCTACCGGAGAGTCAAGAACGTGTGCCAACCCCTATGCATAGGTTCATGGGCGGAACCCACAAGTTGGTCACCAAAACATACATCAAGTGGCACGTGATATCCCATTGTCACCACAGATAAACACGGCAATACATACATCAAGTGTTCTCAAATAAAGACTCAATCCGATAAGATAACTTCAAGAGGGAAACTCAATTCATCACAAGAGAGTAGAGGGGGAACACGAGAGAGAACATGAGAGAGAGAGAGAGAGATCAAACACATAGCTACTGGTACATACCCTCAGCCCCGAGGGTGAACTACTCCCTCCTCGTCATGGATAGCGTCGGGATGATGAAGATGGCCACCGGTGATGGGTTCCCCCTCCAGCAAGGTGCCGGAACGGGCTCCCGAGAGGTTTTTGGTGGCTACAGAGGCTTCCGGCGGCGGAACTCCCGATCTATCTTGATATTCGATGGTTTTAGTGTACGTAGGCTTATATAGGCGAAATAAGTCGGTCGGGGGTGCTCGAGGGGCCCACGAGACAGGGGGGTCGCACCCAGTAGGGGGGGCACCCTCCTATCTCGTGGCCTCCTCGAGGCTCTTCTGACATGAACTCCAAGTCTCCTGCGTGATATTCTTCCAAAAACTAATGCTACCAAAGGTTTCATTCCGTATGGACTCCGTTTGATATTCCTTTCCTTCGAAATACGGAAACATGCAATAAAACAGCAATATGGGTTGGGCCTCCGGTTAATAGATTAGTCCCAAAAGTAATATAAAAGTGTATAATAAAGCCCGTAATCATTCAAAACATATAATAAAATAGCATGAATGCTTCATAAATTATAGATACGTTGGAGACGTATCATTGGGTCGAATTCGGAAAGGCCATAATGGGTCATGAGTTATCGGGTCATAAAATGGGCTATATGTGAACAGACCATTAACAGGCTTTCCATGAGCCGACCCGCTAGCTTTTGACCAAGTCAAATGGGCTGGCCTTTGTAAGCTAAATGGGCCACTGTTGGAGCCGTGCCATGTGTCGACATATCATAGGCGCCTATTTGTCCCAATGGCGAGCTGACACGTGGTTCCTGTGGCCAATGAGAATTTTACATGTGGAAAATCCCCATTGGTCTGGGTTGTAAATGAGTTATCGGATGCAAACCGGAACCCGATAGCTTAACGGCGACCCATTATGGTGGAAGCCATGTGTCGGTTACCCTTGATGAAAATACTTCCATGACGCGACATTTATCGTCATGGATGTGGACACTTCAGTGATGATAATTTCAGTATTGTCATGGAACACTTCTATGGCAGCACAGCTATGACTATCTTGATTCTGTCATAAAATCGTCATAGATGTACACGCATGACAGAAAACATGACCTGTGACAAAGACGTATCATCATGAAAGTGTTCTTTTTGTAGTGTTTATGTTGTGCATGTAGGTAGCCAAGTTTATCCAGAAACCCTAGAAGCCACGTAATTAAAATTTGCGAAACCAATTAGAGAATGTCTAACTTGGTTTTGCAGGGTTTGCATATATTGTGGTATGGCCTTCATCATTATAATGAGTTTACGTATGATATGGTTATATGTTGTAATGTTAAGTGGCCTGCACGTCACGGCATGATGGTTGTAGCAATGAGATTGCCAACTTAATGTAAATATCGTAGAGATAGGTTACAGATGATGGTGGCAAGACGTACACGGAGGACCCCGATGAGGAGAAGGTGTACCAAGGCGCGGGAGGAGGAGCTATAATTTTGTGCCATGGTGGAATTTCAGATTTCTGGTGTCACAGCAACGTTTTCTGAAACGGTTGCCACGACAACATTTTTTGAGATTACCGCCATGGAGACATTTTTGAAATGGTTGCCACATCAATTAAATATTGGTCGTCACATCGCTTCAACTAGAGATTAAAGACGATCACGAAGAACTCCCCGTGCCCATCATGATATTTTGAATTGCCTAAGATGTTTATCCATTTCTTGTTTGCACCCTTTGATTGCGCAGTAGTCAATTATTAGGGTGATCTCTCACAGTAAATATCAAGCTAAAAGGTGCTCTTCCCATTCTTGCAACCGTCTATAACACGTAGAGTTCCAGAGTGTGTCATGTCCACATGAGTACAAACGAGACGTGAGGTGTAGGACGGAGATGGTCAGACTATGTATGTAGATAGCACTCGGTTGTTTTGAAATTCAGGAAAAATCATTCTGAGCTCGGAGCACAAAGCATCAAAAGATGAACAAGATTCATATGGAGATATGATCCGCAAATGTTGCCTACTGGTCAAAATTCTCATCATCAGTTATGTCCACATCAATGTTTGATAACTAGATTTGGATCTTGAATCACTCACTATCAATTATGAGAGATCTTGATTTGATTGGGAGAACAATTATGTGTTAATTAAGTTGAATAACTACTGCAAATTAATTATGAACAATGTCTATGTGTAGCTTGCATTATAGTTGTAGACTTATGGCTCACGGTTCCACCTTTGTTGTTGAAATTGATTGTCTATTATTTATTTGGTTGAAACTTTATGTTTGAGAGGATCGTCCTCTAAAAGTGCCAAGAAGGATTTTTTGCTACTACATGTTTACAATATTGTCTTGTTGATGTTGTGGATGACGAGACTCACGTCCTTCGATCCCAAAGCTAGAATTGCATTACAGTCTGCTTGCTTCCGAAAAACCTAGACTTCATAATGTTTGGGATAGTTATATGATATTCTTGGAACTAAAAATTATTGTTTTCAAAAACAAACAAAGGCTAAAATATATGCTATATCTAAAGAAATGTTTTGTTTGCAAATTATAGTGAAGTGTTCAACTATGTTTAAGACAGAAATGCATAAGATCCGGAAGAAAGCCAGTCATGTGTTGATGGTGAAAACTTGTAGAGAAAGAACAAAACCAAAGGATGTAATGAGACTTACATGCCTAGGGAAGTTCAGGGCTCATGCCACTCTTAAAGTTGTTGTTTCTTCTAAGAGTAAGAGAAATATTGAAGTAAAACTATAAGAAGTAAAAGGTAGAAAGAAAAGAAGTCTGGAATGTCTAGCTCAGGTATGAATGTCATGCAAGTTATGAGATGCAGAGGTGGTTGGCCAAGTAAAGTGTAGTTCTTGGGAAATATGATCAATTTGTTGATGGTTGATTCTTTGGTATTGTGGTTAAAAGGTTAATCACAAGGATATCGACTCGATTGCATATTATTGCAAATCATTGCAAGAAACTTAAACAGCCTAAATGACAAACAAATAATCAGGTCAAAATATTTTGATGGATTGTAAAAGGTTACAGTATTTTTATCAGTGTATTTACTCTGTATTTGTTATCATAATTCATTTTAGAGTTTTTGTACACTCTAGCCCATTGCATAGAAGTTGCAAGGAGATTGTTCATGATAGAACAATAGTTGTTCGATGTTGTGAACAAAAGGGCATACTCTTATTGTGAATAAGATGTATGTTATGAATATTGATAATAAAATTGAACATCCATAACACTGACGCTAAATGTCACAAGCCTAAAAGAATACCACATCTGTGTGGCACTGCATTTCGTCACATTGGAGAAACCAGCATGAAGAAATTTCATAGTGATGAATTTTGAAGTCATCTGATTGAGAATCATCTGACACTTGCAAGTTTCGTCCAATTTGTGAAGTAAACTAAAATGCCAGTCACAAGCCATAGAGAACGAGCAACGAAATAATTGGCAATATGCATATTGATGTGTATAGTCCAATAAGTGTTGTTGCAAGCAATGGATTTATCTATCTTCAAGGATGACTCAAGTAGATATTTATATTTACTTATTGAGACATAAAACTGGGTTTTTGAAATATTTCAGAAGGTTTTCATAATGAAGTAGAATTTATTGTAACAAGAAAATTATGTTTCTTCAATTAGATTGGAGAAAGGAATATTCGAGGTACAAGTGTAGCAAATGTCTGATGAGCTATAAAAAGTATTTTATAGCTTGTAACTCCTAGAACACTGCTAAGGGTAGAGTGTTTTAAGTAGATGCAATTAAGCCATGTATGACATGGTGAGATAAAAGATGACATTAATTATTTCGCTGATATACTTTCAAAGTGATGCTTTAGAGACTGTGGCTTTTACACTGGAAAAGGAGTGCCATCAAATTTATTGAAATAAGTGCTACTTTGTAGGTTATCCCAAATAGTTGAGTATGCCTCTATCACTACGCTGAGGCAAAGTGTTGCCATAGAGTGCCGAAGCTTGAAGAAAACGTTTTCCACCAAAGATTGAGTGGGGGGACAATGCAACTCGACAAGATTGCGGAATCTTCATAGTCAGCTCAAAGAAAAGAAACACTAGAAATAATTCAAGAATTTCTTACTGCGACTAATAC
Organism: Triticum aestivum; assembly: GCF_018294505.1. Classification (NCBI taxonomy): domain Eukaryota; kingdom Viridiplantae; phylum Streptophyta; class Magnoliopsida; order Poales; family Poaceae; genus Triticum; species Triticum aestivum. The sequence goes on along the minus strand of NC_057804.1, from coordinate 484,881,679 downwards.
AAAAGCCTCTACATGAGATATAGAGACTATGGTCGAACTTGCAGCTGAACTATATAGGTTGGGAAAATTCGTGCAGACCTTTGTGGTATGTAGACAAAATATTATTGGGCAAACAATGAACCTATAATTCACATAGAAGCGTTGATGGGCCCTGACTCCGGAAATTGGCTATATGCCAACATAATCCGAGACAATATCCATTCACATAATTCAAGCTTAGAACTTGATAAAACCTTCCTAAGACTTAGAGTCTAAAGAATAGTAATGGATCTATAAACTGACAAAGATTTAAAAAATGTTCTATAATGCTTGACTTGTTACAAACAGTTTATGACAAGACCAAAGAATTGACTATGAGGAGATTTTTTCATCATATCGATACACAAAGTCGGTTCGGATAAAACTAGCAATTATTAAATATTTCAATTATGAGATAAAACAGATGGAAGTCAAAATGATTCCCATGAGATGGAAATAGAACCAAGGTTGTATGTTTGATACGATCCAACGTAATTTTGTTGATCAAGCGGATGCTAGTAAGTATGCAAACTTCAAGAGATCCTGTAATGATCCAAAGCAAACATAGTGGAGCTGGAATCTTCGTATTGATGAAATGTTCAAATAAATTGATTTCATCGAGTAAAGCGAATATGCTTGTATTTACAAGAAAATAAGTGGGAGCATAATAATATTTCTAAACACTATATGTACATGACATATTGTTGATTGGAATTTATGTAAATTTCTTGATACAGATTAAGACTTTATTGAAACTGGGTTTTCAGTAAAATACATAGGCAATGAATAGTATTGGTATTAGACATAATGATCTATGGAGATAATAGTGTCTAATCGAACTTAACCAAACTACAATTGACAAAATACTAAAGCAGTTTAGTATGTAAATGTCAGAAGAGTTTCTTGTCAATGTCACATGGAAGGAGTCGGTATCCCGAAGTACTGATGAGCAAAATATGATTTCAACCACAGTTGTATTCCATGGTATGTAAACAACCAGATATTTCCAATACTCCAAGTTAGCTGTAAATAAAAGTTACTGGGATGGTCAAATTGTTGATCATAGGACAACATGAAAATGTCATTAAGGACTAACGACATGTTTCTCACACACGGAGAAAATGAAGAGATTGTTGTAAGGAGTTACATCAATGAAGGCTCGTTGTAAGTAGTACATAGATAAAATCTTCATATTTGGTCCAAGTGATTTTTCGATTTCAAATTAAAAGTGATTCATGCTGGCACAGTAAGTTGGAATTGGTCCAAAAAGTTACAGTGGTGAATTCTGTAACAGAAGGCTAAGTATATTATTGCTTTAGAAGCAAAGATGAAGGGTGATGAATCGAAAGTTCATTTCTGAGCCTGGTATGGTTTCTAGATGATTGTATCATTGGAACACTATTCTTAGTAGTGATTCCATAACCCAGTCTAAGGAATCAAAGGTTCTACCAGTGATTCAATATATATACAAAGCCAATTTCACGCAAATTATGAATTCTTGTGAAAGCATGATAGATGCATAGAAATGCAAATGATACACGCGGATCTGAAGTTGTTAGATTCGACAGGGCGAAGTCTATACCACAAGCAAACCATGGACTGACGCCGGATTGCCATTGGTGTTAAAGTTAAAAGTGCTAACTAGATTATTGCCTCTATTGGAATATACCCTAGAGCAATAATATTGTATTATTATATTTCCATATTCATAGTTAAGAGTTTGTATTCCATGCTATAACTGCTATGATCCTGGAATATGCGATTCAGCGGAAAAATCATATGCATGTGTGGAATGATAAACAGTAACAATAGGTTCCCGGTCTCACCTCTAAGACTAGCTCAAATTTGTTAATGATCATGTTTTTCCGGATCTTACGATATCATTAAGTGTAACAATAGTCCTAAAACAACATTGAGGGTATGATGTTAGAAGAACGATCACATTGAATCGACCCAATACTTGTTTGTTATATTTTGGTGATTATATTGTCCAAAATCATCTGTTATAACATGGAGTGTTAGCATGCGTTTTAGTTCCTTAGACCATGAGAGTATCTCGATCACTTCTTACTAGATGGTGGGCTTTGGGGTTGCTCAGATGTCATCTGTAACATGGTGATCATAACGACAACTTTCAGGTTCACTGAAAAGTTTGACAAGTGACCGGATAACTCAAGAGTGGCCTTCGATGATGGAGAGATATTCTTAGAGCCCTATCAGTGTGACGCATCCACCATCGTCTGGCCATACATAGGTGACTACGTCAAGGGGATGCTGGAACATGTCAACGAGAAAGAAGAACAAAACCGGTAACGGGGGCACGGTATAGTGAGCATGGTGATGACTCAGGAGGATATCGATGCACACCAGGTTTTGTAAAGTACCATGAAGCAAAGGGAACATCACATGATAAGCAAAGTTTCACACGAATATCATTCGTGTAATCATAAGGACCGATATGGATGTCCACGGTTCCGCTATCGATCATTGAATGAAGGGGTTTCGTTCATGTCTATGATTAACCGAACCTACAGTGTCACAAGCTTAAGTTAATCACGATCTTTTGAGTGTTAGTGGGACGGGAGTGATGAGAATATATTTGTGGATTTTTTTCATTAACATCCGAAATAGTTCTGAGAGGTTCCAGAAGTGTTTCGGGGTCACCAGAAGGGTTATGGTGAATATCCGGTAATATCGGGTATTACCGATTAATATATATAGTGGAAATGTTTCTGAGGATGTTAAATTATATATAAAATGCTCTAAAAATGTTTAGAACAAATATATATTTAATTTAATATCGATGGGCCTAATAAGTCCAAGAGGTGGAAGGAAACTTGGGCCAAAAAGGCCCAAGTGAGAAAGTGCCTCCCTTCCCTAAGGAAGGGGGCCGAATAGGAGTAGGGGGGAGTCCTACTCCTCCTCCCCTTAGTTGGACACCCAAAGGAGGGTTTGAAGGAAATATGCCCTAGAGGCAATAATAAAGTTATTATTTATTTCCTTATTTCATGATAAATGTTTATCATTCATGCTAGAATTGTATTAACCGGAAACTTAGTACATGTGTGAATACATAGACAAAAAAAGTGCCCCTAGTAAGCCTTGCAAGCAATGTGACTAATGAGTTAGTTGCGGGATGATGCATTACGGAACGAGTAAAGAGACTTGTCGGTAATGAGATTGAACTAGGTATTTAGATACCGACGATCGAATCTCGGGCAAGTAACATACCGATGACAAAGGGAACAATGTATGTTGTTATGCGGTTTGACCGATAAAGATCTTCGTAGAATATGTAGGAGCCAATATGAGCATCCAGGTTCCGATGTTGGTTATTGACTGGAGATAAGTCTCGGTCATGTCTACATAGTTCTCGAACCCGTAGGGTCCGCACGCTTAATGTTCGGTGACGATCGGTATTATGAGTTTATGTGTTTTGATGTACCGAAGGTTGTTAGGAGTCCCGGATGAGATCAGGGACATGACGACGAGTCTCGAAATGTTTGAGACTTAAAGATCAATATATTGGAAGGCTATATTCGGACATAGGAAAAGTTCTTAGTGATTCGGGTATTTATCAGAGTACCGGAGAGTTACGGGAATTCGCCGGGGAGTATATGGGACTTATTGGGCTTTAAGGGAGAGAGAGAGGGGCTACCTAGGGCAGGCCGTGCGCCCCCCAAGGCCTAGTGCGAATTGGACTAGGGGGAGGGGCGGCGCCCCCTCCTTCCTTCTCTTCTCTCTTCCCCTTCCTTCTCTCCTACTCCTACTACTTGGAAGGGGGGAATCCTACTCCCGGTGGGAGTAGGACTCCCAAGGGTGCGCCATGGTAGAGGGTCGGCCCTCCCCCTCCTCCACTCCTTTATATACGGGGGAAGGGGGCACCCCATAGACACACAAGTTGATCATTGATATCTTAGCCGTGTGCGGTGCCCCCCTCCACCATAATCCACCTCGGTCATATCGTCGTAGTGCTTAGGTGAAGCCCTGCGCCGGTAGCTTCATCATCACCGTCATCATGCCATCGTACTAACGAAGCTCTCCCTCGACACTCTGCTGGATCGTGAGTTCGTGGGACATCACTGCTACTTCTTGAGCTTGCGTTGGTTTTCCTTGAAGAGGAAAGAGTGATGCAGCAAAGTAGCGTAAGTATTTCCCTCATTTTTTGAGAACCAAGGTATCAATCCAGTAGGAGGCTCCTCAAAAGTCCCACACACCTACACAAACAAACAAGAACCTCTCAACCAATGCAATAAAGGGGTTGTCAATCCCTTCACGGCCACTTGCGAAAGTGAGATCTGATAGAGATAATATGATAAGATAAATATTTTTGGTATTTTTATGATATAGACTAGAAAAGTAAAGATGCAAATAAAAGTAGATGGTAAACTTATATGATAAAAGATATACCCGGGGGACATAGGTTTCACTAGTGGCTTCTCTCAAGATAGCATAAGTATTACGGTGGGTGAACAAATTACTGTCAAGCAATTGATAGAAAAGCGAATAGTTATGAGATTATCTAGGCATGATCATGTATATAGGCATCACGCCCGTGACAAGTAGACCGACTCCTGCCTGCATCTACTACTATTACTCCACACATCGACCAACTCCTGCCTGCATCTAGAGTATTAAGTTCATGAAGAACAGAGTAACGCATTAAGAAAGATGACATGATGTAGAGGGATAAACTCATGCAATATGATATAAACCCCATCTTTTTATCATCGATGGCAACAATACAATACGTGCCTTGCTGCCCCTGCTGTCACTGGGAACGGACACCGTAAGATTGAACCCAAAGCTAAGCACTTCTCCCATTGCAAGAAAGATCAATCTATTAGGCCAAACCAAACTGATAATTCGAAGAGAGTTGCAAAGATAACTTAATCATACATAAAAGAATTCAGAGGAGATTCAAATATTTCTCATAGATAAACTTGATTATAAACCCACAATTCATCGGATCTCGACAAACACACCGCAAAAGAGTTACATCGAATATATCTCCAAGAAGATCGAGGAGAACTTTGTATTGAGATTTAAAGAGAGAGAAGAAGCCATCTAGCTAATAACTATGGACCCGAAGGTCTATGGTAAACTACTCAAACTCATCGGAAGGGCCTTGGAGATGATGTAGAGGCCCTCCGTGGTCAATTACCCCTCCGGCGGAGCGCCGGCGAAGGCTCCAAGATGGAATCTCGCGGATACAGAAGGTTGTGGCGGTGGAATTAGGCTTTCGTCGTCGCCTCTGATGGTTTCAGGGTACGGGTGTATATATAGGAGGAAGAAGGACGCTGGTGGATGCTCCAGGGGCCCACGAGGGTGGGGGGCACGCCCAACCCTAGGGGGCGCACCGGGCACCCTCGTGGTCGCCTCGCTTGTTGCTTGACGTCCACTCCAAGTCTCCGGGTTGGCATTTGTTCCAAAAAGATTGTTCCCGAAGGTTTCATCCCGTTTGGACTCCGTTTGATATTCCTTTTCTTCAAAACACTGAAATAGGCAAAAAAACAGCAATTCGGGCTGGGCCTCCGGTTAGTAGGTTAGTCTCAAAAATGATATAAAAGTGTAAAGTAAAGCCCATAAACATCCAAAACAGGTAATATAATAGCATGGAACAATCAAAAATTATAGATACGTTGGAGACGTATCAAGCATCCCCAAGCTTAATTCCTGCTCGTCCTCAAGTAGGTAAATGATAAAAACAAAAAAATTGATGTGGAATGCTACCTAGCATAATTCTCAATGTAATTTTCTTTATTATGGCATGAATGTTCAGATCCAAATGATTCGAAATAAAAGTTCAAAATGACAAAAAGAAATAGTAATACTTCAAGCATACTAATCAGGCAATCATGTCTTCTCAAAATAACATGGCTAAAGAAAGTCATCCCTACAAAATCATATAGTCTGGCTGTTGATCTATCTTCATCACACAAAGTATTTAATCATGCACAACCCCGATGGCAAGCCAAGCAATTGTTTCTTACTTTAGTAATCTCAAACTCTTTCAACTTTCACACAATACATGAGCATGAGCCATGGACATAGCACTATATGTGGAATAGAATGGTGGTTGTGGAGAAGACAAAAAGGAGGAAGATAGTCTCACATCAACTAGGCGTATTAACGGACTATGGAGATGCCCATTAATAGATATCAATGTGAGTGAGTAGGGATTGCCATGCAACGGATGCACTAGAGCTATAAATGTATGAAAGCTCAACGAAATAAACTAAATGGGTGTGCATCCAACTTGCTTGCTCATGAAGACCAAGGGCATTTTGAGGAAGCCCATCATTGGAATATACAAGTCAAGTTCTATAATGAAAAATTCCCACTAGTATATGAAAGTGACAACATAGGAGACTCTCTATCATGAAGATCATGGTGCTACTTTGAAGCACAAGTGTGGTAAAAAGGATAGTCACATTGTCCCTTCTCTCTTTTTCTCTCATTTTTTAATTTGGCCTTTCTCTTTTTTTATTTGGCCTTTCTTTTTTTTAAAGTCTGAAGTCTCATCCCGACTTGTGGAGGAATCATAGTCTCCATCATCCTTTCCTTACTTGGGACAATGCTCTAATATTGAAGATCATCACACTTTTATTTACTTACAACTAAAGATTACAAATCGATACTTAGAACAAGATATGACTCTATATGAATGCCTCCAACGGTGTACCGGGATATGCAATGGATCAAGAGTGACATGTATGAAAATTATGAAGGTGGCCTTGCCACAAATACGATGTCAACTACATGATCATGCAAAGAGCAATATGACAATGATGATGCGTGTCATATAAATGGAACAGTGGAAAGTTGCATGGCAATATATCTCGGAATGGCTATGGAAATGCCGTAATAGGTAGGTATGGTGGCTGTTTTGAGGAAGGTATATGGTGGGTGTATGGTACCGCTGAAAGTTGCGCGGCACAAGAGAGGCTAGCAATGATGGAAGGGTGAGAGTGCGTATAATCCATGGACTCAACATTAGTCATAAAGAACTCATATACTTATTGCAAAAGTCTACAAGCCATTGAAAGCAAAGTACTACGCTCATGCTCCTAGGGCGATAGATTGGTAGGAAAAGACCATCGCTCGACCCCGACCGCCACTCATAAGGAAGACAATCAATAAATAAAATTGTGCTCCAACTTCATCACAAAGCGGTTCACCATATGTGCATGCTACGGGAATCACAAACTTCAACACAAGTATTCTTTAAATTCATAATCACCCAACTAGCATTACTCTAATATCACCATCCTAATATCTCAAAACAATTATCAAGTATCAAATTGATCATAGCATCCAATTCACTTTCTATGATAGTTTTTATTATACCCAACTTGGATGCCCATCATTCTAGGACCAATTTTATAACCATAGCAAATATCATGCTGTTCTAAAAGACTCTCAAAATAATATAAGTGAAGCATGAGAGATCAACAATTTCTAGAAAATTAAGCCACCGCCGTGCTCAAAAAGATATAAGTGAAGCACTAGAGCAAAAATTATCTAGCTCAAAAGATATAAGTGAAGCACATAGAATATTCTAATAAATTCTAAATCAAGTGGGCTTCTCCGAAAAGGTGTGTACAGCAAGGATTATTGTGGTAATCTAAAAATCAAAGACTAATATCATACAATACGCTCCAAGCAAAACACATATCATGTGGCGAATAGAAATATAGCTCCAAGTAAAGTTACCGATAGACGAAGACGAAAGAGGGGATGCCTTCCGGGGCATCCCCAAGCTTAGTCTTTTGGTTATCCTTGAATATCTTTGGGTTCCATGGGCATACCCAATCTTAGGCTCTTTACACTCATTATTCCATAGTCCATCAAATCTTTACCCAAAACTTGAAAACTTCACAACACAAAACTCAACAGGAAATCTCATAAGCTCCGTTAGTGCAAGAAAGAAAAACCACCACATAAGGTAATGTAATTAACTCATTCTTTATTTATATTGGTGTTAAACATACTGTATTCCAACTTCTCTATGGTTCATACCCACCGATACTAGCCATAGATGCATCAAAATAAGCAAACAACACACGAGAAACAGAATCTGTCAAAAATAGAACAGTCTGTAGTAATCTGTAACTCTTGAATACTTCTGGAACTCTACAAATCCTACCAAAATAGGACGTACTAGGCAATTTTTATATTGATCTACAGCAAAAAGAATCAACGCAAAAGCACGTTTCTGTGATTTATTGATTTTTTTTCTCGTGAGTGCAAAGTTTCTGTTTTTCAGCAGAATCAAATTAACTATTACCATAGGTTATCCTATAGGTTTTACTTGGTACAAACACTAATTAAAACATGAAAACACATCTAAACAGAAGCTAGATGCAATATTTATTACTAAACAGAAGCAAAAAGCAAGAAACAAAAATAAAATTGGGCTGCCTCCCAACTAGCGCTATTGTTTAACGCCCCAAGCTAGGCATAAAAGCGAGGATAGATCTAAATAGTGCCATCTTTGGCACTCAATTCTTCAATAGAGCACTTATAATCCTTAGGAGTTTCTTTCTTTTTATCAATGATTAAACTCCTAGGAAAGAAATCAATAAGTTCGTTTATAGCAAAAGGTTCCTTAATCATAGCGAGAAGGTTGGGATGAACACTTATTGATTTGAGATCGGCACTTTCCTTACTAGAAGATTCACCCATATTTTTAGGAACATACATAACTTTTGCAATTTTGGTAGGAGGAGTTGGGGTGTTTTTCACAGATGAGAAGGCAGACCCTAAGTTGGTGATAAAGTCCTCCAGTTTACCAATTCTTGTAGAATCTAGATCTATTCTTTCATTAACTATAGGTTCTTTTTCTTTAAAAAAATTCAAAGTAACTCCAACCCTAGATCCATATTGGGTAATTTGGTTGTGGATCTTTTTATCCAAATTTTCAATTAACTCAACAGCGGGAACTTTATTTTCAATAATTTCGAGCCTTTGCATCACATGTTCCAAGGTTAAAATAGTTCCATTAACCAAAAGAGGGAGTGGTCCAAAGAAATCTAACATAGCATTATAAGCATCAAAAGTATGGCTACCCAAGAAATTCCCTCCGGTAATGGTATCAAGAATATATCTATTCCAAGGAGTAATGCCTACATGAAAATTGCGAAGAAGAACGGAAGTAGATTGCTTCCTAGTAGATCTATTTTGAGCATTGCAAATTCTATGCCAAGCATCTTTAAAATTTTCTCCCTCCCTTTGTTTAAAAGTGAGAACTTCATGATTGAGAGTATTAACGATAATAGGGGGACTAGCCATAACGACGAGATAAACAATTTAACACGCGAGCAAACAAAAGGCAAGCGAAAGAGAAAGGAGAATGGGAAAGAGAGGGCGAATAAAACGGCAAGGGTGAAGTGGGGGAGAGGAAAACGAGAGGCAAATGGAAAATAATGTAATGCGAGGGAGATGAGTTTGTGATGGGTACTTGGTATGTATTGACTTGAACGAAGACCTCCCCGGCAACGGCGCCAGAAATCCTTCTTGCTACGTCTTGAGCTTGTGTTAGTTTTCGTTGAAGAGGAAAGGGTGATGCAGCAAAGTAGCGTAAGTATTTCCCTCAGTTTTTGAGAACCAAGGTATCAATCCAGTAGGAGGCTCCTCAAAAGTCCCACGCACCTACACAAACAAACAAGAACCTCGCAACCAACGCAATAAAGGGGTTGTCAATCCCTTCACGGCCACTTGCGAAAGTGAGATCTGATAGAGATAACATGATAAGACAAATATTTTTGGTATTTTTATGATATAGACTGGAAAAGTAAAGATGCAAATAAAAGTAGATGGTAAACTTATATGGTAAAAGATAGACCCGGGGGCCATAGGTTTCACTAGTGGCTTCTCTCAAGATAGCATAAGTATTATGGTGGGTGGACAAATTACTGTTGAGCAATTGATACAAAAGCGAATAGTTATGAGATTATCTAGGCATGATCATGTATATAGGCATCACGTCCGTGACAAGTAGACCGACTCCTGCCAGCATCTACTACTATTACTCCACACATCGACCGACTCCTGCCTGCATCTAGAGTATTAAGTTCATGAAGAACAGAGTAACGCATTAAGAAGGATCACATGATGTAGAGGGATAAACTCATGCAATATGATATAAACCCCATCTTTTTATCCTCGATGGCAACAATACAATACGTGCCTTGTTGCCCCTGCTGTCACTGGGAAAGGACACTGCAAGATTGAACCCAAAGCTAAGCACTTCTCCCATTGCAAGAAAGATCAATCTAGTAGGCCAAACCAAGCTGATAATTCGAAGATACTTGCAAAGATAACTTAATCATGCATAAAAGAATTCAGAGGAGATTCCAATATTTCTCATAGATAAACTTGATCATAGACCCACAATTCATTGGATCCCGAAAAACACACTGCAAAAAGAGTTACACCGAATAGATCTCCAAGAAGATCGAGGAGAACTTTGTATTGAGATTTAAAGAGAGGGAAGAAGCCATCTAGCTAATAACTATGGACCCGAAGTTCTGTGGTAAACTACTCACAACTCATCGGAAGGGCCTTGGAGATGATGTAGAGGCCCTCCGTGGTCGATTCCCCCTCCGACGGACCACCGGCGAAGGCTCCAAGATGGGATCTCGCGAATACAAAAGGTTGCGGCAGTGGAATTAGGTTTTCGTGGTCGCCTCTGATGGTTTTAGGGTATGGGTGTATATATAGGAGGAAGAAGTACGTCGGTGGACGCTCGAGGGGCTCACGAGGGTGGGGGCGCGCCCAGCCCTAGGGGGCGCGCCGGGCACCCTCGTGGCATTTGTTCCAAAAAGATCGTTCCCGAAGGTTTCATCCCGTTTGGACTCCGTTTGATATTCCTTTTCTTTGAAACACTGAAATAGGCAAAAAAACAACAATTTGGGTTGGGCCTCCGGTTAGTAGGTTAGTCCCAAAAATGATATAAAAGTGTAAAGTAAAGCCCATAAACATCCAAAACAGGTAATATAATAGCATGGAACAATCAAAAATTGTAGATACGTTGGAGACGTATCAGTCACAAAGCCGAACGTGTGCCCATCATGGAGGTGCCGTACGTTCGGTACTAGGATCGGCCGATCCTGAAGACGTACGACTACATCAACCGCGTTTTCATAACGCTTCCGCTTTCGGTCTACGAGGGTACGTGGACACACTCTCCCCGCTCGTTGCTATGCATCACCATGATCTTGCGTGTGCGTATGATTTTTTTTGAAATTATTATGTTCCCCAACGGTGGCATCCAAGCCAGGTTTATGCGTAGATGTTATATGCACGAGTAGAACACAAGTGAGTTGTGGGTGATAATAGTCATACTGCTTACCAGCTTGTCATACTTTGATTCGGCGGTATTGTTGGATGAAGCGGCCCGGACCGACATTACGTGTACGCTTACGCGAGACTGGTTCTACCGACGTGCTTCGCACACAGGTGGCTAGCGGGTGTCAGTTTCTCCAACTTTAGTTGAATCGAGTGTGGCTACGCCCGGTCCTTGTTGAAGGTAAAAACAACACATACTTGACGAAAAATCGTTGTGGTTTTGATGCGTAGGTAAGAACGGTTCTTGCTAAGCCAGCAGTAGCCACGTAAAACTTGCAACTACAAAGTAGAGGACGTCTAACTTGTTTTTGTAGGGCATGTTGTGATATGATATGGACAAGACATGATGCTAAATTTTATTGTATGAGATGATCATGTTTTGTAACAGAGTTATCAGCAACTGGCAGGAGCCATATGGTTGTCGCTTTATTGTATGCAATTTAATCGCCCTGTAATTTTTTTTTACTTTATCACTAAGCGGTAGCGATAATCATAGAAACAATAGTTGGCGAGATGACAACGATGCTACGATGGAGATCAAGGTGTCGCGCCGGTGATAATGATGATCCTGACGGTGCTTTGGAGATGGATATCAAAGGCACAAGATGATGATGGCCATATCATATCACTTATATTGATTGCATGTGATGTTTATCCTTTATGCACCTTATTTTGCTTAGTTCGATGGTAGCATTATAAGATGATCTCTCACTAAATTTCAAGGTACAAGTGTTCTCCCTGAGTATGCACCGTTGCGACAGTTCTTCGTGCCGAGACACCACGTGATGATCGGGTGTGATCAGCTCTACGTTCACATACAACGGGTGCAAGCCAGTTTTGCACATGCAGAATACTCGGGTTAAACTTGACGAGCCTAGCATATGCAGATATGGCCTTAGAACACTGAGACCGAAAGGTCGAGCGTGAATCATATAGTAGATATGATCAACATAGTGATGTTCACCATTGAAACTACTCCATCTCACGTGATGATCGGACATGGTTTAGTTGATTTGGGTCACGTGATCACTTAGATAATTAGAGGGATGTCTATCTAAGTGGGAGTTCTAAGTAATATGATTAATTGAACTTTAATTTATCATGAACTTAGTCCGGATAGTATTTTGCAAATTATGTTGTAGATCAATAGCTCGCATTGTAGCTTCCCTATGTTTTTTATGTTCCTAGAGAAAACTAAGTTGAAAGATGATAGTAGCAATGATGCGGACTGGGTCCGTGATCTGAGGTTTATCCTCATTGCTGCACAGAAAAATTATGTCCTTGATGCACCTCTAGGTGACAGACCTATTGCAGGAGCAGATGCATATGTTATGAACGTTTGGGTAGCTCAATATGATGACTACTTGATAGTTTAGTGCACCATGCTTAACGGCTTAGAATCGGGACTTCAAAGACGTTTTGAACATCGTGGACCATATGAGATGTTCCAGGAGTTGAGGTTAATATTTCAAGCAAATACCCGAGTTGAGAGATATGAAGTCTCCAGCAAGTTCTATAGCTAAAATATGGAGGAGAATAGCTCAAGCAGTGAGCATGTGCTCAGATTGTCTGGGTACTACAATCGCTTGAATCAAGTGGGAGTTAATCTTCTAGATAAGATAGTGATTGACAGAATTCTCTAGTCACCATCACCAAGTTACTAGAACTTCGTGATGAACTATAGTATGCAAGGGATGACGAAAATGATTCCCGAGCTCTTCGTGAAGCTGAAATAGACGAAGGTAGAAATCACGAAAGAGCATCAAAGTGTTGATGATTGACAAGACCACTAGTTTCAAGAAAAGGGCAAAGGGAAAGAAAGGGAACTTCAAGTAGAATGGCAAGCAAGTTGTCACTCCCCCGAAGAAGCCCAAAGCTGGACCAAAGCCTGAAACTAAGTGATTCTACTGCAAAGGAAATGGTCACTATGTCAGGACCCCGACTCGATGTCACATCGATCTAGCTGGTAACACCTCATATCACTTTGCGGCCTCACGCACGGTATCCCCACGGGTGTCGTCTTACCTTTTCCCGGGACCGTTTGCGCCTTTTGGCTCACGTATATGATAGTGTCGCTAGCATCCATATGATAAAGAGCCCGGGCTGACATGACTAGTCGTAAACCCAAAGTGGCACAGACTTACAGGGACAGGCATCCATGACCCAGCTTCGAGCGTGTCGGTCATCAGCAAGTGGGTCCGGGCTGTAGCACTGGGCTAGCAGGACTCCGGTAAACCGGGCTGTAGCGGGCTAACAGGACTCCGGTACTCAAAGCGTGACATTTCCCCGAAGGGACAGACACAGGAACGAAGAAGGACACATGCCGGCCAGCCTAAGTGTTCCAGAGCAGTAGCAAGCTACCATGGCTCAGCGGTAACACTAGGAGACATTTCCCGGTAAGAGAGGCTACTAAAGATAAACAACTAGATAGTCAGATCCCACACATACCAAGCATTTCAATCATACACACAATATGCTCGATATGTTCAAATACAACGAAGCATCACAACATGACTCTATGACACAAGTACTTTATTTAAGGCTCAGTGAGCCATACATAACATACACAAAGGTACGGGTCTCACGACCCACATACAAGTCATACAGTCATACAAACCAGCAGCGGAAGTAACTTGTCTGAGTACAGACAACTAGTAAAATAAAAGAGGCTTGGAAAGCCTAGCTATACTACGTGGTCCTTCACAAGCTCAGGGTCACCACCTGGGTCTTTAGCCTACTCGTTGATGTCAACGTCTACATAGAACCCATCAGAAGGGGTTGCAGCGTCTTCTGTAAAAATGTAGATTATAGCAACATGAGTACAAAGGTACTCAGCAAGACTTACATCAGATCCTACATACATGCATAGTATCAAGAAGGGTTGGTGGAGTTATTGCAGCAAGCCAGCTTTGACTCTTGGCTAGGCTATCCTACGATACTTCAACTTGAAATGGTTTTGCGCACACGAGTCCACTACTCACCACTTCAATACACAACCGAGGATCCACCTCCGTCTTCCTACGGAAGAGCCATCCTCGGCACTCACACTTATCTTGAGGCTTTTAGTAGTTTTCCATTTACTTGTCTATGAACTGTATAGGCAACCAAGTAGTCCTTTACCGCGGACGCGGCTATTCGAATAGATCATGTTAACCCTGCAGGGGTGTACTTCTTCATACATGTTTCCACCACTTAGCGTCTGCACACGACATGTGCTCGGCAGACTTCAAGCGAAAGCCGACGTGGGTGTAGACCACGACCTACCTAAACACTTAAGCCTCTAGTCCAGGTTTATCGCCTATTCAGGTTCCATCCGCAGGGAGTCCGGCCGAGGTTTCCCATACGGCCCCGAACGATGTGAACAGGGTTCCCGAGATACCTAACGGGTATTCGGTACACCCGGCCACGTACCTACCGCATCACAGCCCACCCCTACGGTCAGCGCTATCCACGGCCTCCAGTAGGCTACAAACACCAGAAACTACTTGCAACTCCTGGACAGAGAGCTAGGGTGAATAAGAAGTCGAGCGGGGTCATATTTCAGGGCCCAATGCATGGTAGTAGCTGTATCTTAAATCACACATACAGATCTCAGTGCTTAAGGTCGGCTTCAATGAAACAACCCACCATGTACTCCTACATGGCCTCTCATCGATACCTTTACCAAATCGTGTTCACCACACCACTCTCATTACCGACATAACATTTCACTCTAGCCCATCACCCAGATGAACCAGACCTGACACGACTCTAAGCATAGCAGGCATAGCAAGGTAGGAACAACACATACATATGGCTCAATCAACTCCTACACATGCTAGTGGGTTTCATCTAGTTACTGTGGCAATGACAGGTCATGCAGAGGAAATGGGTTCAACTACCGTAGCACACAGCAGTTTGAAACGCGTTGTCTTAATGCAGTAAAGGAGAGCAGGAGCGAGAACATGGGATTGTATCGATATGATCAAATGGTTGGTTGCTTGCCTGATGGTTCGATGCACTGATATGGTTCTTCGTTAGGGTAATCACGGTACTCCTCGGGGGCAGAACCTGTCGCAAAGGACATCGGTACACAACATCACCAAACAATGTGCAACAATATGATGCATGCATGAAACATGGCAATATGAGTGTGTTGGGCTAATGCAACTAAAGCCAGAAGGGTTTGAACAAATTTGAATCAGGATTCAAATTTCAAATTCAAATATGGCCTTTTAAAGTGCTTTTCCTTGTTCTGCTTGAAACATCAATTTAACTTGTTTGATCATGCATGAAAATAGTACAGATGGATAGATTGGATTTTTCTGATCATTTTTCATATATAATTTGTCCAATTTGGAGTTACAGAATAAAAGTTATGAATTTTTGAAGTTTAAATAATATTCTGGAATTTCCTGATTTAAATTAAATCCAGAAATTCAATTACTGCGTCAGCCTGACGTCAGTGTGACGTCAGCAGGTCAACGGAACAGGTCTGGGTCAAACCTGACAGTGGGTCCCGCATGTCAGGGTGATTATTTTAATTAAAATTTAATTAAAACTAATCCTGTTTAATTAACAGGGCTGGGCCCCACCTGTCATTGACTCAGGGGAGTCAACCAGGGCCCACCCGTGGTCAAAGTCAAAGTCGGCTGCCGGCGTTTAGCCGCCGGCGAGCCCGACGCGGCGGCGGGAGTGGTTTTGGCCATTTCGGCCACCAAATGGACCGCGGAGACCACCGGAGTGGAGCTGAGGACAACCCGCAGCTCTTGGCGGAGCCCGTTGGGGTCGGGGTGGCCGGAGTTGGCGCCGGCGACGACTTTGGCGGCCACCGGGGTTCGGTCGAGGATGAACTTGGCGCTAGAGGGGTCGGTGAGGCTCGTGGAGTGGCTAGCTAGGTGCTGTGGGACTCGGTGAGCAAGATGGACACCATCTTGTGGCCGGAGTGTGGCCGGAAGCACGTCGGCGACGAGGTCCGCGACGGTGCGGGCGTGTGATCCTCGTGCGGTGGCTACACAGCTCGGGAATGAGAGAGAGAGGGTCGGAGGAGTAGCTAGGCTCACAGCGCTCCCGTAGAGGCCACCGGCGGGGTCGGGGACGAGTTGCTGCGGCGGCGACGGCGAAGGGGATCTCCGGCGATGGCGGTTCGGGCGAGGTTGGTGCGGCGGCTTCGAGGCACGCGAGCGCTCGGGGCTCGGCTAGCTCGAAGGAGTAGAGGACGGCGGAGCTTCTGGACAGGGTGGCACGGCGTGGAGACGACGGGGAGCACGGCTACGACGGTGGTGCGGCGACGGTGGCGTCGGCCATGGCTGGGGCGTGCGAGGGGGAGGAGCTGGAGAGGAGAGGGGGTGTCTGGGGGGTTCGGGGGAGAGAGAGAGGCCGGTTCACGGCGTTAGCCGGGCGAGGGAGGCGGCGAGGCGGCGAGCAGCTGCGTGGCGAGCTGCGGTGCCGCCGCCGAGCACCTTGGCTGCCTGCCTGGCAAGCCAAGTAGCTCGCTGGAGCGGTGGCCGGGCTGGGCCGGCCAGGTGGGCTGGCTGGTGGCGACAGGTAAGCTTTTTTCATTTTCTTTTGTTTCTGTTTTTATTTAATATATCTGCAACTTTGTTGAATTAAATAAAATACCTAGGCAACTTCAAAAATCACCAAACTATTCCTGGCCCATAGTTGGATTATTTCCAACATGAAACATTTTAGTTTGGAGATATTTGAGCATTTGAATATTTTATATTATTTTAAATGCCCAAATTCAAATATTTATGATTTAATTCAAAAACCCTAGGATGGCCTAGGAAAATGTGCACCACTTTTGGCAGAGGTTCTGAACCAAGACAAAAATGATGGGCATTTTAGAAGGGCATTTCAGGTTCATTGAAAAATTATTTTAGTAACCCTAGTTGGTTTCAGAGGGGACTGGGGGTTCTGTCATCCCCATTTCAAGTTTCTGATGAAAGAGTAAACATGATGCAACACTCTAATGCATGACTAGCTAGGGTGTGACAACTCACCCCCACTCAAAAGAATCTCGTCCCGAGATTTGGGTTCCTCCGTGAAGAAGGCGGGATATTCAAGTCGAAGACGATCCTCCCTTTCCCAAGTTGCTTCATCCTCAGAATGGTGCGACCATTGAACCTTGAGAAACTTGATATTATGACGTCGCGTGGTACGTTCGGCTTGATCGAGGATACGAATGGGGTACTCTCGATATGTAAGATCATCTTGGAGATCAAGCGTTTCGTGGTCCACTTCACGGATAGGATCCGAGAAGCAACGCCTGAGTTGAGAAACGTGGAAGACATCGTGAACTCTGGAGAGGTGCGGAGGTAGTTCCAACTGGTAGGCAACTTCTCCTCGTTTGGCAAGAATGCGAAAAGGTCCAATGTAACGAGGAGCCAATTTGCCTTTGATACCGAAACGATGGGTTCCCTTCAGAGGGGTGACCCGAAGATAAGCCTTCTCGTCAACCTCGAAAGTCATAGCCTTATGTTTTCGGTCATATCGACTCTTTTGACGAGATTGGGCTGTTTTCAACTTTTCACGAACGATACGAACTTGTTCTTCTGCTTCCTGAATCATATCCGGGCCAAAGAATTGTCTTTCCCCGGTCTCTGACCAGTTAAGGGGTGTTCGACATCGTCGTCCATAGAGAACTTCAAAAGGGGCTTTACCCAAGCTAGATTGATAGCTGTTGTTGTAAGCGAATTCGGCAAATGGAAGGCACTTCTCCCAATCCATTCCGAAAGAGATAACGGAGGCTCGAAGCATGTCTTCTAGAATTTGGTTAACGCGTTCCACTTGACCACTCGACTGAGGGTGGAAAGCGGTGCTAAAGGAGAGACGGGTTCCCATAGCATTTTGGAAACTTTCCCAAAATCGAGAGGTGAAAAGACTTCCTCGATCCGAGTTAATTTCCAAAGGAACACCATGGAGAGACACTATTCGGGAGATGTACAAATCTGCCAGCTGACTAGCGGTTATACTCTCACGAACAGGTAAGAAGTGGGCTACTTTGGAAAGACGATCAACCACGACGAAAATAGCATTATTCCCTCTCTTGGTCCTGGGAAAACCGGTAATGAAATCCATACCAATTTTATCCCATTTCCATTCAGGAATAGCTAAGGGTTGAAGGGTGCCAGCAGGCCGTTGATGCTCTGCTTTTACACGACGACAGACGTCGCAATTTGCAATATACTGAGCAATTTCTCTCTTCATCCTAGTCCACCAGAACCTCTGGCGTAGGTCCTGATACATTTTAGTGCTACCGGGATGAATGGTGAGAGGAGATTCATGAGCCTCCTTAAGGATCAACTGCCGTAGATGCTGGTTCTTGGGAACCACTAGACGGTTCTCAAAGTACACAACACCATGATCATTGGTGGAGAAACAACTAGCACCTCCGCTAGCAATGTTCTCTTTGATTTTAGATATTCCCTTATCTCGCTTTTGGGCAGCGATGATTTGATCCGTAAGAGTAGGTTTTGCTACCAAGGTGGAAAGAAAACCTTGAGGTACAATGTGAAGGTTAAGCTTCCGAAATTCATCATGGAGAAGCGGTTGACTTTGTTGTAACATCAGGTTGTTACAATAAGATTTACGACTTAGCGCATCAGCCATGACGTTGGCTTTCCCTGGGGTATAGGTTATTCCTAAGTCGAAGTCTGTGATCAATTCAACCCAACGTCTTTGCCTGAGATTCAGATCCGGTTGGGTGAAGATGTACTTCAGGCTTTGGTGATCAGTGAATATCTCGCAACGATTACCGAGGAGGTAATGTCGCCAGGTCTTAAGTGCATAGACTACGGCTGCAAGTTCTAGATCATGAGTAGGATAATTCTCCTCATGTGGGTGCAATTGCCGTGAAGCGTAAGCAATTACGTGTCGATCTTGCATAAGAATGCAACCTAGTCCTTGTCGCGAGGCGTCGCAGTAGATAACAAAGTCTTTGGAGAAGTCTGGCGGTACCAGTACGGGAGCAGAGGTCAGGCGTCTTTTCAGTTCCTGAAAGCTGTGCTCACATTGTGGAGTCCATTCGAACTTCTTATCTTTCTTGAGGAGTTCGGTTAGAGGTTTGGCAACCTTGGAGAAGTTCTCGACAAAGCGACGGCAATAGCTCGCTAAGCCTAGGAAACTCCGAACTTGCTTGACCGTTTCAGGTGGAGTCCAATTAAGGACGGCTTGAACTCGCTCAGGGTTAACAGCAATACCTTTACCAGATATTACATGACCCAGATAGGTCACTTCTGACAGCCAGAATTCACATTTCGAAAATTTGGCATAAAGGCGATGCTCTCGAAGTTTCTTCAACACTAGCCTTAGATGTTCGGCATGTTCTTCCTCGTTCTTGGAGTAGATGAGTATATCATCGAGGTAAACTACGACGAATTTATCCAAATACTCCATGAAGATTGAGTTCATTAACCGAGAAAAGGTGGCTGGAGCGTTGGTTAAACCGAAGGACATGACGGTGTACTCGTATTGGCCATAACGAGTAACAAAGGCCGTTTTAGGAATGTCCCCGTTTCTGATTTTGATTTGATGGTAGCCCAACCTCAAATCCATCTTGGAGAAGACTGAGGATCCAGCGAGCTGATCATACAGATCGTTGATCCTGGGAAGTGGATATTTGTTCTTGATTGTGACCAAATTGACAGGTCGGTAATCTACAACCATCCGGTCCGTGCCATCCTTCTTCTTGACGAACAGGACGGGGCAAGCCCACGGAGATGAACTAGGGCGGATGAAACCCTTTTTCAAGGATTCATCGAGTTGTTTCTTAAGCTCGGCTAGTTCTAGTGGTGCCATCCTATAAGGTCTTCTAGCAATCGGAACGGTTCCTGGAATGAGGTCTATTACGAACTCAACATCCCTGTCAGGTGGAACACCTGGCAATTCCTCTGGAAAGACATCCGGGAAGTCACGGACTACCGGAACGTCCTCAAGGTCTGGCAAAGGGCTGGCGTTAAGAGAATATAATTGTCGCTTGGCTATTCGGGTCAAAACATTGACTATCTTCCCCGAAGGATGGGTGAGTTGAACAGTCCTAGAGAAGCAATCAATTTTGGCTTGATGAGCTGACATCCAGTCCATACCCAAAATGATATTAATATCTGAAGATTTAAGGGCTATCAAAGATGCGAGGAAAACAAGTCTGTCGACTTGGATTTCATTTCCATAACTTACCCTAGAGGTCTGCCATCTAGACCCAGGGGTAGAGATTTCCATAGTGGATGGCAAGTCACAAAATGCAATGTTATGCAAACGAGCATAATTTTTAGATATAAAAGAATGAGAGGCTCCTGTATCGAAAAGAACAGATGCCGGGTGGCAATTAACAAGAAGCGTACCGAGAACGACGTTGGGATCCTCTTGAGCTTCTTCGGCAGAGATACAGTTGACATGGCCACGTGAGGCGGTGACCGGTTTAGCATGAAACACTTTCCCTGTCGGCTTGCCACGGCCAACAGCTTTAGCAGATTGATTGGGGTTGGTCTGGGGACACTCACGCATATAGTGACCAGATTCCCCACATTTGAAACAAGTCACGGAACTGGTACGTGGAGGAGCATTATTGGTTGGACCCCCATAGGGCTTGGCTGGAGCAGACTGTTGAACGGGGCGAGGCGCCTGGAAAGATGGCCTCGGTGTGAACCTGGGTGGCAGGGCGGTGTTGGGTACCCACACGCGGCGCTTCTGAGGACCAGCACCGGATGAGGAACCCATGTCACGTCCATGCTTGCGTGTTGCGTCATAGTCAGTCTGACCAGTTTCAGCACTGATGGCTTTGTTGACAAGTTTCGAAAAAGATGTGCACTCATGCAGACGGAGGTCGCGGCGAAGCTCAGGACTAAGGCCCTTACGGAACCTTGCTTGCTTCTTGGCGTCAGTAGACACTTCCTCAGTTGCATATCGGGCGAGATTACCAAACTCTCTGCTATAGGCATCCACAGAAAGTCGGCCTTGGGTGAAACTGCAAAATTCTTCACGTTTACGGTCCATGAGACCCTCCGGAATGTGATGTTCACGAAAAGCCTCGCTGAACTCAGCCCAAGTAGTGACATGGCCCGCTGGGCGCATAGCTCCATAATTCTCCCACCATAGACTGGCGGGGCCTTCAAGATGATATGCGGCAAAGGTGACCTTGTCAGCCTCCGCTACCAGCGCGGAACGCAGCTTGTGAGAGATACTGCGAAGCCAGTCATCAGCGTCGAGAGGCTCGACGGAGTGGTGGAACGTGGGTGGATGTAATTTGATAAAATCACTGAGTGACACCACGTTAGCCCTCTGATGGTGTGCTGTATTCTGTTCAATACGCTCCAACAAACGGTTTGTCTCCCGCTTGTTTCTCTCAGCTTCCATCATCACCTCAAAGTTCTGGAACCATTCTAACAACATAATGTGGTAGTAGAACTGAACTAGGCTTGTAACCATCAAACTTATAAGGTACTACTGATTAGTAACACGTGATCCTGATAGAGAGAACAGATCCTAATTCCTTAACCCCCGATGGAAGAATGGACTGACTCAGATCAGAAAGTCATAAGGTATAAGGAGTAAAAAGAGCCTTACGTTCCAACCCACAAACAATTCCCCTACATATAACTAAAGAATTTCTAGACTCAACATCGACCAGTTTGGCTTGGAGAACCTACAGGCAGTCCGGCTCTGATGCCAACGCTGTCAGGACCCCGACTCGATGTCACATCAATCTAGCCGGTAACACCTCATATCACTTTGCGGCCTCACGCACGGTATCCCCACGGGTGTCGCCTTACCTTTGCCCGGGACCGTTTGCGCCTTTTGGCTCACGTATATGATAGTGTCGCTAGCATCCATATGATAAGGAGCCCGGGCTGACATGACTAGTCGTAAACCCAAAGTGGCACAGACTTACAGGGACAGGCATCCATGACCCAGCTTCGAGCGTGTCGGTCATCAGCAAGTGGGTCCGGGCTGTAGCACTGGGCTAGCAGGACTCCGGTAAACCGGGCTGTAGCGGGCTAACAGGACTCCGGTACTCAAAGCGTGACATTTCCCCGAAGGGACAGACACAGGAACGAAGAAGGACACATGCCGGCCAGCCTAAGTGTTCCAGAGCAGTAGCAAGCTACCATGGCTCAGCGGTAACACTAGGAGACATTTCCCGGTAAGAGAGGCTACTAAAGATAAACAACTAGATAGTCAGATCCCACACATACCAAGCATTTCAATCATACACACAATATGCTCGATATGTTCAAATACAACGAAGCATCACAACATGACTCTATGACACAAGTACTTTATTTAAGGCTCAGTGAGCCATACATAACATACACAAAGGTACGGGTCTCACGACCCCACATACAAGTCATACAGTCATACAAACCAGCAGCGGAAGTAACTTGTCTGAGTACAGACAACTAGTAAAATAAAAGAGGCTTGGAAAGCCTAGCTATACTACGTGGTCCTTCACAAGCTCAGGGTCACCACCTGGGTCTTTAGCCTACTCGTTGATGTCAACGTCTACATAGAACCCATCAGAAGGGGTTGCAGCGTCTTCTGTAAAAATGTAGATTATAGCAACATGAGTACAAAGGTACTCAGCAAGACTTACATCAGATCCTACATACATGCATAGTATCAAGAAGGGTTGGTGGAGTTATTGCAGCAAGCCAGCTTTGACTCTTGGCTAGGCTATCCTACGATACTTCAACTTGAAATGGTTTTGCGCACACGAGTCCACTACTCACCACTTCAATACACAACCGAGGATCCACCTCCGTCTTCCTACGGAAGAGCCATCCTCGGCACTCACACTTATCTTGAGGCTTTTAGTAGTTTTCCATTTACTTGTCTATGAACTGTATAGGCAACCAAGTAGTCCTTTACCGCGGACGCGGCTATTCGAATAGATCATGTTAACCCTGCAGGGGTGTACTTCTTCATACATGTTTCCACCACTTAGCGTCTGCACACGACATGTGCTCGGCAGACTTCAAGCGAAAGCCGACGTGGGTGTAGACCACGACCTACCTAAACACTTAAGCCTCTAGTCCAGGTTTATCGCCTATTCAGGTTCCATCCGCAGGGAGTCCGGCCGAGGTTTCCCATACGGCCCCGAACGATGTGAACAGGGTTCCCGAGATACCTAACGGGTATTCGGTACACCCGGCCACGTACCTACCGCATCACAGCCCACCCCTACGGTCAGCGCTGTCCACGGCCTCCAGTAGGCTACAAACACCAGAAACTACTTGAAACTCCTGGACAGAGAGCTAGGGTGAATAAGAAGTCGAGCGGGGTCATATTTCAGGGCCCAATGCATGGTAGTAGCTGTATCTTAAATCACATATACAGATCTCAGTGCTTAAGGTCGGCTTCAATGAAACAACCCACCATGTACTCCTACATGGCCTCTCATCGATACCTTTACCAAATCGTGTTCACCACACCACTCTTATTACCGACATAATCATTTCACTCTAGCCCATCACCCAGATGAACCAGACCTGACACGACTCTAAGCATAGCAGGCATAGCAAGGTAGGAACAACACATACATAGGGCTCAATCAACTCCTACACATGCTAGTGGGTTTCATCTAGTTACTCTGGCAATGACAGGTCATGCAGAGGAAATGGGTTCAACTACCGTAGCACACAGCAGTTTGAATCGCGTTGTCTTAATGCAGTAAAAGAGAGCAGGAGCGAGAACATGGGATTGTATCGATATGATCAAATGGTTGGTTGCTTGCCTGATGGTTCGATGCACGGATACGGTTCTTCGTTAGGGTAATCACGGTACTCCTCGGAGGCAGAACCTGTCGTAAAGGACACCGATACACAACCATCACCAAACAATGTGCAACAATATGATGCATGCATGAAACATGGCAATATGAGTGTGTTGGGCTAATGCAACTAAAAACCAGAAGGGTTTGAACAAATTTGAATCAAAGATTCAAATTTCAAATTCAGATATGGCCTTTTAAAGTGCTTTTCCTTGTTCTGCTTAAAACATCAATTTAACTTGTTTGATCATGCATGAAAATAGTACAGATGGGTAGATTGGATTTTTCTGATCATTTTTCATATATAATTTGTCCAATTTGGAGTTACAGAATAAAAGTTATGAATTTTTGAAGTTTAAATAATATTCTGGAATTTCCTGATTTAAATTAAATCCAGAAATTCAATTACTGCGTCAGCCTGACGTCAGTGTGACGTCAGCAGGTCAACGGAACAGGTCTGGGTCAAACCTGACAGTGGGTCCCGCATGTCAGGGTGATTATTTTAATTAAAATTTAATTAAAACTAATCCTGTTTAATTAACAGGGCTGGGCCCCACCTGTCATTGACTCAGGGGAGTCAACCAGGGCCCACCCGTGGTCAAAGTCAAAGTCGGCTGCCGGCGTTTAGCCGCCGGCGAGCCCGACGCGGCGGCGGAAGTGGTTTTGGCCATTTCGGCCACCAAATGGACCGCGGAGACCACCGGAGTGGAGCTGAGGACAACCCGCAGCTCTTGGCGGAGTCCGTTGGGGTCGGGGTGGCCGGAGTTGGCGCCGGCGACGACTTTGGCGGCCACCGGGGTTCGGTCGAGGATGAACTTGGCGCTAGAGGGGTCGGTGAGGCTCGTGGAGTGGCTAGCTAGGTGCTGTGGGACTCGGTGAGCAAGATGGACACCATCTTGTGGCCGGAGTGTGGCCGGAAGCACGTCGGCGACGAGGTCCGCGACGGCGCGTGCGGGTGAGCTTGGTGCGCTCGCTGTGGTGCTCGAGAGAGAGAAAGAGAGGAAGGGGAAGTTAGCCCAGCTCACTGTGGTCTTGACGGAGAGGACGGCGTGGTCGGGGACGAGCTGCGGCGGCGGCGACGGCGAAGGGGATCTCCGGCGATGGCGGTTCGGGCGAGGTTGGTGCGGCGGCTTCGAGGCACGCGAGCGCTCGGGGCTCGGCTAGCTCGAAGGAGTAGAGGGCGGCGGAGCTTCTGGACAGGGTGGCGCGGCGTGGAGACGACGGGGAGCACGGCTACGACGGTGGTGCGGCGACGGTGGCGTCGGCCATGGCGTGGGAGCGCGAGGGAGAGGAGCTGGGGGCGAATGGAGGTGTCCAGGAGGGTCGGGGCGCGACGTGGAGCTCGTCCAGGCCATCAGGGCGGCGAGAGGGGGAGGCCGGGCGGCGTGCAGCTGCGTGGCGAGCTGCGGTGCCGCCGCCGAGCACCTTGGCTGCCTGCCTGGCAAGCCAAGCAGCTCGCTGGAGCGGTGGCCGGGCTGGGCCGGCCAGGTGGGCTGGCTGGTGGGCCTGCGGTGGCGCCAGGTAAGTTTTCCCCTTTTTTTCTGTTTCTGTTTTTATTTAATATATCTGCAACTTTGTTGAATTAAATAAAATACCTAGGTAACTTCAAAAATCACCAAACTATTCCTGGCCCATAGTTGGATTATTTCCAACATGAAACATTTTAGTTTGGAGATATTTGAGCATTTAAATATTTTATATTATTTTAAATGCCCAAATTCAAATATTTATGATTTAATTCAAAAACCCTAGGATGGCCTAGGAAAATGTGCACCATTTTTGGCAGAGGTTCTGAACCAAGACAAAAATGATGGGCATTTTAGAAGGGCATTTCAGGTTCATTGAAAAATTATTTTAGTAACCCTAGTTGGTTTCAGAGGGGACTGGGGGTTCTGTCATCCCCATTTCAAGTTTCTGATGAAAGAGTAAACATGATGCAACACTCTAATGCATGACTAGCTAGGGTGTGACAACTCACCCCCACTCAAAAGAATCTTGTCCCGAGATTTGGGTTCCTCCGGGAAGAAGGCGGGATACTCGAGTCGAAGACGATCCTCCCTTTCCCAAGTTGCTTCATCCTCAGAATGGTGCGACCATTGAACCTTGAGAAACTTGATATTATGACGTCGCGTGGTACGTTCGGCTTGATCGAGGATACGAATGGGGTACTCTCGATATGTAAGATCATCTTGGAGATCAAGCGTTTCGTGGTCCACTTCACGGATAGGATCCGAGAAGCAACGCCTGAGTTGAGAAACGTGGAAGACATCGTGAACTCTGGAGAGGTGCGGAGGTAGTTCCAACTGGTAGGCAACTTCTCCTCGTTTGGCAAGAATGCGAAAAGGTCCAATGTAACGAGGAGCCAATTTGCCTTTGATACCGAAACGATGGGTTCCCTTCAGAGGGGTGACCCGAAGATAAGCCTTCTCGTCAACCTCGAAAGTCATAGCCTTATGTTTTCGGTCATATCGACTCTTTTGACGAGATTGGGCTGTTTTCAACTTTTCACGAACGATACGAACTTGTTCTTCTGCTTCCTGAATCATATCCGGGCCAAAGAATTGTCTTTCCCCGGTCTCTGACCAGTTAAGGGGTGTTCGACATCGTCGTCCATAGAGAACTTCAAAAGGGGCTTTACCCAAGCTAGATTGATAGCTGTTGTTGTAAGCGAATTCGGCAAATGGAAGGCACTTCTCCCAATCCATTCCGAAAGAGATAACGGAGGCTCGAAGCATGTCTTCTAGAATTTGGTTAACGCGTTCCACTTGACCACTCGACTGAGGGTGGAAAGCGGTGCTAAAGGAGAGACGGGTTCCCATAGCATTTTGGAAACTTTCCCAAAATCGAGAGGTGAAAAGACTTCCTCGATCCGAGTTAATTTCCAAAGGAACACCATGGAGAGACACTATTCGGGAGATGTACAAATCTGCCAGCTGACTAGCGGTTATACTCTCACGAACAGGTAAGAAGTGGGCTACTTTGGAAAGACGATCAACCACGACGAAAATAGCATTATTCCCTCTCTTGGTCCTGGGAAAACCGGTAATGAAATCCATACCAATTTTATCCCATTTCCATTCAGGAATAGCTAAGGGTTGAAGGGTGCCAGCAGGCCGTTGATGCTCTGCTTTTACACGACGACAGACGTCGCAATTTGCAATATACTGAGCAATTTCTCTCTTCATCCTAGTCCACCAGAACCTCTGGCGTAGGTCCTGATACATTTTAGTGCTACCGGGATGAATGGTGAGAGGAGATTCATGAGCCTCCTTAAGGATCAACTGCCGTAGATGCTGGTTCTTGGGAACCACTAGACGGTTCTCAAAGTACACAACACCATGATCATTGGTGGAGAAACAACTAGCACCTCCGCTAGCAATGTTCTCTTTGATTTTAGATATTCCCTTATCTCGCTTTTGGGCAGCGATGATTTGATCCGTGAGAGTAGGTTTTGCTACCAAGGTGGAAAGAAAACCTTGAGGAACAATGTGAAGGTTAAGCTTCCGAAATTCCTCATGGAGAAGCGGTTGACTTTGTTGTAACATCAGGTTGTTACAATAAGATTTACGACTTAGCGCATCAGCCATGACGTTGGCTTTCCCTGGGGTATAGGTTATTCCTAAGTCGAAGTCTGTGATCAATTCAACCCAACATCTCTGCCTGAGATTCAAATCCGGTTGGGTGAAAATATACTTCAGACTTTGGTGATCAGTGAATATTTCGCAACGATTACCGAGGAGGTAATGTCGCCAGGTCTTAAGTGCATAGACTACGGCTGCAAGCTCTAGATCATGAGTAGGATAATTCTCCTCATGTGGGTGCAATTGCCGTGAAGCGTAAGCAATTACGTGTCGATCTTGCATGAGAATGCAACCTAGTCCTTGTCGCGAGGCGTCGCAGTAGATAACGAAGTCCTTGGAGAAGTCTGGCGGTACCAGCACGGGAGCAGAGGTCAGGCGTCTTTTCAGTTCCTGAAAGCTGTGCTCACATTGTGAAGTCCATTCGAACTTCTTATCTTTCTTGAGGAGTTCGGTTAGAGGTTTAGCAACTTTGGAGAAGTTCTCGACAAAGCGACGACAATAACTCGCTAAGCCCAAAAAACTCCGAACTTGCTTGACCGATTCAGGTGGAGTCCAATTAAGGACGGCTTGAACTCGCTCAGGGTTAACAGCAATACCTTTACCAGATATTACATGACCCAGATAGGTCACCTCTGACAGCCAGAATTCACATTTCGAAAATTTGGCATAAAGGCGATGCTCTCGAAGTTTCTTCAACACTAGCCTTAAATGTTCGGCATGGTCTTCCTCGTTCTTGGAGTAGATGAGTATATCATCGAGATAAACTACAACGAATTTATCCAAATACTCCATGAAGATTGAGTTCATTAACCGAGAAAAGGTGGCTGGAGCGTTGGTTAAACCGAAGGACATGACGGTGTACTCGTATTGGCCATAACGAGTAACAAAAGCCGTTTTAGGAATGTCCCCGTTTCTGATTTTGATTTGATGGTAGCCCAACCTCAAATCCATCTTGGAGAAGACTGAGGATCCAGCGAGCTGATCATACAGATCGTTGATCCTGGGAAGTGGATATTTGTTCTTGATTGTGACCAAATTGA
This sequence comes from Triticum aestivum, assembly GCF_018294505.1. NCBI lineage: Eukaryota > Viridiplantae > Streptophyta > Magnoliopsida > Poales > Poaceae > Triticum > Triticum aestivum. Next base: position 484,852,940 of record NC_057804.1, on the reverse strand, counting down.
CAGGTCGGTAATCTACAACCATCCGGTCCGTACCATCCTTCTTCTTGACGAATAGGACGGGGCAAGCCCACGGAGATGAGCTAGGTCGGATGAAACCCTTTTTCAAGGATTCATCGAGTTGTTTCTTAAGCTCGGCTAGTTCTAGTGGTGCCATCTTATAAGGTCTTCTAGCAATCGGAACGGTTCCGGGGATGAGGTCTATTACGAACTCAACATCCCTGTCAGGTGGAACACCTGGCAATTCCTCTGGAAAGACATCCGGGAAGTCACGGACTACCGGAACGTCCTCATGGTCTGGCAAAGGGCTGGCGTTAAGAGAATATAATTGTCGCTTGGCCATTCGGGTTAAGACATTGACTATCTTCCCCGAAGGATGGGTGAGTTGAACAGTCCTAGAGAAGCAATCAATTTTGGCATGATGAGCTGACATCCAGTCCATACCCAGAATGATATTAATATCTGAAGACTTAAGGGCTATCAAAGACGCAAGGAAAACAAGTCTGTCGACTTGGATTTCATTTCCATAACTTACCCTAGAGGTCTGCCATCTAGACCCAGGGGTAGAGATTTCCATAGTGGATGGCAAGTCACAAAATGCAACGTTATGCAAACGAGCATAATTTTCAGATATAAAAGAATGAGAGGCTCCTGTATCGAAAAGAACAGATGCCGGGTGGCAATTAACAGGAAGCGTACCGAGAACGACGTTGGGGTCCTCTTGAGCTTCTTCGGCAGAGATACAGTTGACATGGCCACGTGAAGCGGTGACCGGCTTGGCGTGGAACACTTTCCCTGTCGGCTTGCCACGGCCAACAGCTTTAGCAGATTGATTGGGGTTGGTCTGGGGACACTCACGCATATAGTGACCAGATTCCCCACACTTGAAACAAGTCACGGAACTGGTACGTGGAGGAGCATTATTGGTTGGACCCCCATAGGGCTTGGCTGGAGCAGACTGTTGAATAGGGCGAGGCGCCTGGAAAGATGGCCTCGGTGTGAACCTGGGTGGCAGGGCGGTGTTGGGTACCCACACGCGGCGCTTCTGAGGACCAGCACCGGATGAGGAACCCATGTCACGGCCATGCTTGCGTGTTGCGTCATAGTCAGTCTGACCAGTTTCAGCACTGATGGCTTTGTTGACAAGTTTCGAAAAAGATGTGCACTCATGCAGACGGAGGTCGCGGCGAAGCTCAGGACTAAGGCCCTTACGGAACCTTGCTTGCTTCTTGGCGTCAGTAGACACTTCCTCAGTTGCATATCGTGCGAGATTACCGAACTCTCTGCTATAGGCATCAACAGAAAGTCGGCCTTGGGTGAAACTGCAAAATTCTTCACGTTTACGGTCCATGAGACCCTCCGGAATGTGATGTTCACGGAAAGCCTCGCTGAACTCAGCCCAAGTAGTGACATGGCCCGCTGGG